>NC_132900.1:150085-155085 GCF_030463535.1 Salminus brasiliensis | reverse complement strand
AGCATTTGCACTAATAACTTTACTACCTCACTGGACTCAATATTTATTACACACTGTATAATTTGCACACTACCCCCAATTATTTATTATCCTCTGTCTGTACTGTGTTGTGTTGTCTGTCTGCGCTTGTTTGTGTTGCACTTGTGTCTTGTATGCACTGTGTCTGTGTTGCACCATGGTCCTGGAGGAACGTTGTTTGGTTTCACTGTGTTCTCTGTATGTAGCTGAAATGACAATAAACCCACTTGACTTGACTTGACTTGACTTGACTTGACTTGTTGGTGGTGTGTGGTGTTGGTGGTGGTGGTGGTGGTGTTGGTGGTGGTGTTGGTGGTGGTGTTGGTGGTGTTGGTGGTGGTGGTGGTGGTGTTGGTGGTGTTGGTGGTGTTGGTGTTGGTGGTGGTGTTGGTGGTGGTGGTGGTGTTGGTGGTGGTGATGGTGTTGGTGGTGGTGGTGGTGTTGGTGGTGTTGGTGTTGGTGGTGTTGGTGGTGGTGGTGGTGGTGGTTTTGGTGTTGGTGTTGGTGTTGTTGGTGGTGGTGTTGGTGGTGGTGTTGGTGGTGTTGGTGTGTGGTTGTACAGCTGCTCCTGTGTTGCAACACTCTCCAAATTCTCTGCATTCCTCAGCGTTTCTCACGACTCCCTGAAACACAGAACCCAGTGCTGAGGTCTGGGTCCCGGTTCTACAGCCCTGCAGGCGGGTTCTTTCACCGCCTCTCAGACATAGTCAGAACTCGCTCTTCATAAACGCAGAACAGCGAGATTTACAGCATCTCTCAGTCCCTGTCCAGACCTTGTATCTCCAGAACAGCTTCACAGGAAGTCGATCTGAACAGATTAGAGTCATTTGGAGCGTTTCTGTTGGTCCAGAGGACGGGTTCTGATATCGGACACTCAGTCGGAGCACAGCTGGAACAGAGCTCGGTGTCGGGCCGAATGTGAACAGAGCGGGTAATGAACATGAAGGGAACCACAGGAACTGCCATTTCCACGGTGATTTCCACTGTCTGGATTATCCCATTTTCATCACAGCCTCCGTCTGCGGCCTTCACTTCCCTTATTTGGCGAGAGGCTTACGGAATTTACCGTCTTACACATCACTGCGGTTCTACTGCGGCTCTTCTCAGAGCAGAACCAGCTCACACATCAGTTCCCACACCTCCTCACCCTGACGCAGTCTAGAACCATATACAAACATTCTGCCAACCTAGAAGAACCATCAGACCAAAGAACAGAAGCTAAAGCAGACGACTCTTAATGCTGTACACACACACACACCAAGCAGCCATAACATTAGTACCACTGAGGAGCACTGATGATCAGTCGGACAGCAGGGGAACCGTTAGCGGTTTTAGTCGGGGTAAGTCATGCTTCTCTAACTGTGAGGTCCTGATCCGGAGCCCAGTCTTACTGGTGAAGGCTAAATTTAGTGGTGCTGCTGACTCACAGCCTCTCACTCTGACTGCTTTGTCAGCTGAGCGTGTCGACATGACCACGACCCATCAGCCCTGCAGGTCTGCAGCCTCAGTCACAGCTGGAGAGACGCTGGAGCCGAGCTTTTAGAGAACGTTCCATGAGAACATGTGAAGACCCTCCACTGCGGTGAAGGAGCCCCCTCAGACATTCCAGCAGTCTCGCTTTTACCCACATATGGAGACTCAGCTGGAGGCCTCGCTAACTGCTAACTGGAAACCGGTGGAGAAATAACCCCCCAGTACCTCCAAAACAAACACAGCCGCACAAGTCATGATGGAGCGTTTCTATTGGTCCGTTAATCATGAATAATGATCCAGTATAAAGAACAGCTGCAGGTTCAGATTATGGAGAAACGTGTTGTTGGCTATATAATTTGGCCACGCCCACCTCTGCTGAACTCTAAGCAGAACTAAGGTGAGGACGGTGAGGAGGTTCAGACAAACTGTAGGAAAGGACAGTGTGTGTGTGTGTGTGTGTGTGTGTGTAATAACAGGAAGCACACGCTGGACGTGTGTCAGAGAGCATTCACACAGCGCTGAAGGCCGGACTCCAGGATGTCGGTCGTTACACCGGTCAGCAGCGCTCGCTCAGTCTGCACAGAGTGGCCCTGACCCCCCACCACCAGGCCTGGACCATAATGACCGCACTGTCCACCAGCCCAGACACGAGCCCTCACCATAAACCTGCGTTAACAGGACAGAGCCATCAGCGCTCAGCCTGCCCAACAGTCCAACCTCTGACCTCTGACCTCTGACGGTCCACCCCTTCGGCGGTCCACCCCTCGGGTATGATGCTCATTGGTGATTGAAAAGTGTTCACGTTTTTTTCACACTGAATGAAGAAGCCCACCAGAGCGTTTGAGGACAGACAGTACTGTCTGAGCTGTGTGAGAGTGTGTGTTTGTGAGTGTGTGTGTGAGTGTGAGAGTGTGTGTGTGTGTGAGTGTGTGTGAGTGTGAGAGTGTGATTGTGTGTGTGTGTGAGTGTGTGTGAGTGTGAGAGTGTGTGTGTGAGAGTGTGTGGGTGTGAGTGTGAGAGTGTGATTGTGTGTGTGAGTGTGAGATTGTGTGTGTGTGTGAGTGTGAGAGTGTGTGTGTGAGAGCGTGTGTGTGTGTGTGTGTGTGTGTGTGTGAGAGTGTGTGTGTGAGAGCGTGTGTGTGTGTGCAGTATTAGAGCTGAGAGGAATGTGGAGGTTTAGAATTCAGCAGAGTTTCCTTGTATTGAGTAACACAGCTGGCAGACTGAACTCCAGAGTGTCTGCAGTCCCCCCCCATCGAACCTGGTGGGCTAGGGGGGCGGAGTGGGGGCGGGTATAAGTTCCAGAATGCTTAGTGTGAGCGGTGGCCTGGAAAACAGAGAGGGACTTTCTGAAACTGTTGGTTTTCCATTCAGCTCAGATCCGAGTCTGAAGTCAACATCAACCCAGGAGTGTTCTCCCAGACCGGAGAACCGGTCCGGATCTGCAGCGAGCGGTCCGGTACCACAGACAATCGATTCAACACATTCTGCTAAACTTAGAGGAGAAGAGCTCACACACTGACCCCTACTCATCCGAACACCTGGGGCTGGAATCTACAGAAACTCATCAGCAGTAGATTTGACCATCCTCCCAGTTTCCAGATCAGCCAGAACATTAAAACCAGCAGTCTGATACTGAGCAGGTCCCCCTCGCACTGCCTAAACAGCCCTGACCCGTTCAGGCATGAACTCTGAAGGGGTCCTGCTGTGGTCTCCGGCCCCAAGACTGACGTTGACTGCAGATCCTTTAAATCCTGGAAGTTGTGAGGGGGGCGGGGCCTCTATGAGCATCAGTGAGCCTTGGGCAGTCATGACCCTGTAGCCGGTTCACCGGTTGTTCTTCCTTGGAGCTCTTTTGGAAGGTACTGACCACTGCCTTCACATTTACAGCGTTTAGCCGACGCTCTTCTGCAGAGTTCTTCCAGAAGAGCTTCACTGTTTACTGAAGAAGAAGCTCAGCTAGTTTAAACAGACTAAAAATTAAAGCTCCTCTAATCTTAGACTCTACTAAACACAAGTCAGTATGGAGACCATAATACTCTACTCTTCACCCAAGTCCTCTCAGAAGAGGAGGGTCTTCAGTCTGGGTTTGAGGACAGTGAGCGTTGGACTCTGCTGTTCGGACACCCAGGGGAAGTTCGTTCCTACACTTCGGTGCAGGACAGTAAAAAGTCTGGACGCTCGTCTTCTGTGGATCTTAAAGGATGGTGGGTCGAGCCGAGCTGTACTTGAAGCTGGAAGGGCTCTTGGTGCAGATCAGGCTTTTGACCATCGCCATCAAGTACGGAGGGGCTGGCTGGTCCAGTCTTGGCTTTGTAGACCAGAGTCAGGGTCTGAATCTGATGAGGGCAGCAGCTACAGGAAGCTACAGTGAAGAGAGAACGCAACAGAGGAGGAGCTGAACATGGCTGAACTTAGGAACGTTGAAGACGACCCGACCCGCTGTGTTCTGGATCAGTTGCAGGGGTCTGATGGTGCTCAGAGGAAGACCAGCCAGAAGAGAAGAGCTGCAGTGGTCAAGTCTTGAAGTGAGGAGAGACTGAATGAGCACCTGGGCACCTCTAGAGAGGAAGGGTGGAGTTCTCTGGATGTTGTACAGGAGGAATCTGCAGAACCGAGTCAGAACTGCAAAATGACCTGAGAACGATAACTGATCATCCACACCAAGGCTTCCAGCTTCTGTAGAAGGAGTGACCAGTGAGTTCTCAAAGGAGATGGCCAGATCATGGTGAAGTCCAGCAGTTCCCGGGATGTACAGCAGCTCTGTCTTGCTGGGGTTGACCAAGAACACCTGACAAGACCTGCTTGATGTTCTGGAGATGTTCTGACCCAGTCATTATCTAGAACATCACAGTCTGGTTCTGGTCAAAGTGTCTCAGATTCTTACGCTTGTCCATTTTTCCTGCTTCATCACCTTCATCACCTTCAGGAACTGACTGTTCACTCACTGCCTAACAGACCCACCCCTCTCCCACCCCTCTCTGTGTGTGTGGGCTATCTGGAAGCACACCTAGTACCCTTCACTCCACTCCAGAAGGGTGGAGAGGTGATCAGCGCCGGCTGGTACACTCCCTGTCCTCTAAGCTCTGCCCCTCAGGTCAGATTCCAAACTCTGAGCCAGAACCAGCGTTCAGAACTGCAGTCCAGTCCTTTCTGCTCAGATCTGTTCTTAAAGTAAATGCGTGGATCAATAAATCAACAGTATTTAATTAATCACTGATCAGATGTTTTATTGGGACATTGATTGATCACTCACTCACTCACTCACTCACAGCAGACTGCAGTTTCTCACAATGGCACTTGTTCACCACCTGTTGGCCACACTGTGAACTGCGCCCACTGAACAGTGCGGAGTGTCTAAGCCCCCTGCTCAGGTTCCCTCCTCAGCCCCCTGCGCCTCGGCCGGGACAGTAAAGAAAGACAGTGGAGTCGGGCGGATGTTTTTTAAGGAAACTTTATGTGTGCATGAGAAACTCACTTTTCACTGTTGAGACAGAAAGCAGTTTCAG
>NC_132900.1:145000-149885 GCF_030463535.1 Salminus brasiliensis | reverse complement strand
TCAGCACGTGGTTGGTTTCTTTACGGTTTGCTGTTCTTGCCTGCGGTGACCTCCCACCTCCCTGGACTGTAGGTCTGCTGTGCTGTAGATGTCTGTGTAGGGTAAAGAGGTCCTCTGTGGAAGAGCTGCACAGATAAACAGCACTGCTGAGAGGCCGTGTTTCTGAGAGGCCGGACAGCGGGCAGAAGCTCCTGCTCTTCTGAGCGTGTGTTAAACATGTAGGAGGATCAGAAAGGTCAGTTATGCGCTCACACTCGCACACTCTGCACAAATGCTTTCCGGCCATGTGTGAGACAGACTTGGCAGGAAGTCGTGAAATGGAGCGTTTCTGAGAGAAGAATTTCCCATCAGCCTCCAGGCAGGAAATGCTGCACTGCTGCTACGGTTTACATTCAGTTTACACTGTAAATCCAGCAGCTCTCCACACATCTGTATTACTCACATTCTGGACATCGCACAGAGGCCTGACTGATGAGAACACCATCAACAATAACTGTTTAAAGAAGTTTAGTACAGCGTAACACGACCCAGACAGCCGGAGCGCCACAGCTTTACTATTTACTCCTTTCTTTTCTCTCCCCGTGTGCGGAGCTGCCCCCTGCTGTCTGCTTGCTGCTGATACAAGTCCATTTTTGGATCCTATCAGGCTATATTACCCCTGGACCCGGATCTCTGTAAAGCTGCTTTGTGAAAACATTTGTTGTAAAAACCTAAATAAATAAAATAGAATTAAATTTACTGGCTGATACAGCAGACAGACATAGAGACAGAGAGACATCACCAGGAGCCAGGGCTGGGCAGTATAAATATATTTTATGGTACTGTGATACTGTGAACTTTGTTGGCGTGCTAACCGACACACTCCGAGTGTATGATGGATTTCCTCAGATCTTAAAGAACAGTGATTAGCTGCAGCTTTCATTACAAAGTGTCATCAGTCCTATTTAACTAAGCGGAGTGCAGCATAGTTTCAGTAAAATCCCTCCTGGTCCTCCGTTTGGGACAGAGGTTTTATATAACTGTATGCTGCTGGTGCAGTGAGTCTACAGGACAAAATATTATAAACAAAGTCTTTAAATATCACCCAGCTCTACCAGGAGCCGTTCATTACTTTATATCAGCTGAATTTATTAGGCAAACAACTGTGTGTGAAGTGATGTACTTACCCTCCGCTCCAATGGACACCAGTTTGACTCCCTTGCTGGCGATGAAGTCCAGCGCTTTGTTGACATTGTTGATCTTGTGCACTCTCATCTTCCCTCTCTCAGGCTTGGGTAACCTCTCACCTTTAAACACCACACACACCACACACACACACACACACACACACACACACACACACACACTTTAATTAACTCTCCTAAAAGCAAACACTTAGTGCTGCTTCAGCAGAAGACCATATCCTACACACTGACCAATCCCACACCCTGCTCTTTACTAACACAGCTCCAGACCTACGCCGGCCCAGGTGTGTGGGCAGGTGCCGCTCAGTTTCTTACCTGAGATGACCTCCAGCAGCAGCATGAGCTTCAGGCCATCTCTGAAGTCCTCCTCAATGTTCTCTATTTGAGTCCCCGCCTTGCGCAGGTGCGAGTTACACCAGGCCGTGAATGTCTGTAAACAAACAGGAAGTCAGGTCAGCCCTATTGTTACTATTAATAAATACTTTGGCCCTACGCTTCCTGTAGTGTATTACAGTCTGTCAGAGTGAGCGTGTGGAGCACTACAGTAATACATGTTTAATTACTGTATGACAACAAAAGGGCAGATTGGGAGCACTTGCCGTCCTGATGGATGGTTCAAGCCGTGCCGCTAAAAGGTCACAGCGTGGTAGGAAAACATTACACAGCTTTGGATGCTCTTTAACACACACACACACACACACACACACACACACACACACACACACACACACACACACACAAAGACTTCATTGAGCTTTGTGAATGAGTCCCTTCAACCCCCTTGTACGACAGGCACCTACTGGTGACACTGCACCCGTGCACGCGTGCGCGCACACACACACACACACACACACACACACACACACACACACACACACACACACACACACACACAGAGAGGCCAGAAAGAAAACGGTCCTATAGGAAAGTGCAGAAAGTTACGTCATTTATTTGCTCAATTAGCCAATCAGAAGAGCCCAGCCTGTGTGAGACGACTGTATGGGCCAATCGTGGCTGTGTGTGAGCATTAGGAACCACTGCCTTATTTAATCAGTAGTTCGGTGTGTGCCTATAGAGGGCGCCTCTCTCAATTCAGGTTCCTTATTATACACACTGAAAACTGAAACACCTGAACTGTATTCGTAACACACACACACACACACACACACACACACACACACACACACACACCCTGCAAAGGCATGCACACTATCTCTCTCTCTCTCTCTCTCTCTCACACACACACACACACACACACACACACACACACACACACACACACACACACACACCCTAGCATTTCTCTCCCTCACACACCTTAATGACCTCACCTCCTCTCACACACTGTCAAATACAAACATCCACACACCCGTGTCTGACGCACGAAAGCAGGCGCACTTTCCCCAAATGCACGAATGACAGGAAGGGTGTGGCACACCTGCCAGGTAACTAACACACACACACACACACACACACACACACACACACACACACACACACACACACCACCAATTCATACTGATCATTCGTAATGGACACAGATTATTCATAGTGGACACCTTGAATTGCCCCAAGTGTGTGTGTGTGTGTGTGTGTGTGTGTGTGTGTGTGTGTGTGTGTGTGTGAGTGAGGTCATGGTGTTGCCTCATGGTTTTCTGTATCTGTAGGTGTGTCCATTCCAGACTCATTACGCTCACTTAACTCCTTCCGGCTCACCCACTCCCCCGTCACCAGTCCTCTACCACCACAGTGCTCAGGTGTGCTCAGGTGTGCAGGAGAGACTGCACTCATGCTTTAATGCAGCTGCAGGTGTGGAGGAGCTGAACCAGCACCCAGCGTACCGAGCTTCATTTCATTAGCTTTACGGCTCCATCACTCACCATTACTGGATCATTACATCACACAGGTAACCTAACAGGACTGGACACACCCCCTCTTCATCTCACCTGGACATCACTCTGCACATCCACAGTTTCAGTGCAGAGGATACACTTCAAACGCATTCAAATAAAACTCCGCAGCTGTAACAGTGAAAGGTGGTGTACACTGCTGCTGGACACCTGTACAGAACTGCAGATCTGGTGTTCGGCCCGAAGACCAGTGGGAAAGAGAGGCCGGCTGGGCACCACGACCACACAGTGACAAACAATCCAAACACCTGGAATACCATATACCTGGAATATCACAGCAACCACCTGTGACACTGCAGAAACACCCAAACAAAATCACAAGAAGTACATTTGTACTATAGCAACGACCTAGCAACACCACATCAACCACCATCCACATCCACCATACAGCAAACACTCAGTAACACCACACTGCTGCATACTGGTGCTGCTCTAATCCACACACACACACACACACACACACACTTTGACACGGTGTCTTTTCAGGGGAAACACTCCAAAACACTTTTCCACCAACATCTGCCAGGACCAGATGTTACAATTCCCACAGAACCGATGACACTACACAGCTGTCTGAACTGCTCCCTCACCCTGCTGCCCCCAACTGACCCCTCCTACAGAACACTGTGAGGCTGAGGGGGGCGGGACTAAACAGCTGTAGGCTGAAGGGGCGGGCATGGCTAAATGGCTATAGGGTGAATGGACGGGCGTGGTTGATGTAGGCAGGGCTGAATGGGCGGGGTTAAATGTATATAGGGTGATTGTTGTAGGCTGAATGGGCGGGGCTGAATGGGCGGATATATAGCAGGTGTCGGTAGAGCAGCCTCTGTACCTGATCACTGTCTCTACAGTAAACCCTAAACCCAGCTACTCTTTCACAACAACCTACAGCTGCAGTGTGGCCTGTGCAAAAGTCTGGGCACCCCACAAAGTCTCTGTGACGCCACACAAACCAGGGATGTGAAACAGTGTGTGTGTGTACGTACGCAGGTGGTTAGGTGGGGGGTGTAGTGGAGGTGGGGGTGGGGTGTTTTTGGACGTTCCTGCTCTGTGGGCCGAGCTGTGTGGTTATTTGTTGATTTATTTATGGTGCTTCCTGTCTTTGTGCAGCTCCAGCGGAGGCGGGGCGGCTCGGGTTTCACCCTCAGGGCCAGCATGGTATTAACCCTTTCAGTCAAAGCCCCACACGCCCCTCCCCACACGCCCCTCCCCACAGTGAAATCAGGTTCAGCAAGAGTGGCAGGGATTCCGACTGGCGCGACTATCCAAGCTATCTACACCCGCTCACCTGACCACACCTGACCACACAGCACACTTACTCACGCTCAATCAATCAATCAGGACCCAGTCTGCAGTGTGGAACCGCCCTCCCGGTCACTTCTGCGTGACGGAGGACCTCCCAGTATCTTCATATCTGCAGGGCTGAGAATGACAATCATGTGAAAGTCATCTCAGGAATGTGAGGAACTCCTGCTATCCTGCTCTCTGAGCAGCTCGGCACCAAGCGCTCCGACTCTGAACCCGAGTGGAGGGCATTCGAGGAACGCTGAGCAGCGCAGGTGGAGCAGGTGAGGTGTGCTAAAGAACACCTCAGCAAACTTCCACCAATCAAGGAGAGGGTGAATAGAGGGAGAGAGGGTGAGAGGAGAGGGTGCACAGGAGAACCCACTGGTCTGCAGAGAGCCGTTCACAGCTGTTTCTAGTGTTGGCATGGCAACAACCAAGATGACAGGCGTGAAGTTTGTAGCCCCGCCCACTCATGCTGAAGCTATGAGGAGTGTTTAAACTCTC
>NC_132900.1:135000-140000 GCF_030463535.1 Salminus brasiliensis | reverse complement strand
ACTCCTATTTCAACCGTTTACGAGGAAGCACTAGAGAAACCACAGCAACCTCAACTTCCTCCCCACAGCAGGACCACTTCAGGGTACACACACACACACACACACACACACACACACACACACACAGGATAATTCTGCTTCAAAGGGTTTCTACTGCAGTAGTTGACCCTGCTTGTTACACTGTGAATATCTGTAGGAGATGATCACAGCCAAACATTACCAGCATTTATAAACTATTTTAGCTGCTACACAAACAATCTTATTTAAACCATATAAAGTTCTATATAGTCATTCAAAATATTATATTACTTAATTATTACTACAATCATGGTACAGTCAGTACTTAATTACATATTCATAGTTACTTTACAGTAATACAAGTATTCTACAGTTATTACAAATAATAACGACTGTGTTTGTACATATAACCTTTTTAAAGTCTTTAACTATGACCAAACTAAAGAGAACTGAAAGTCTATGACCTGCAAAACTACTAAGAGTGAAACTGATTCTACTTGGGTCATTAAAATTTAAATAAAGTCATTAAAGTTTCAAATGCCAAAGACATGCTGCCAACTACTGACAATGTGCAGGCAAGGGTAAAGCCAGGGATTCCATATAGAACCATGTGGACGCTTTGGGGGATGGTTCTTTATAAAACATTTTGAAATGGTTCTACAGAGCTCCAGATTATTACAAGCCAAAGAACTTTCATTCAGTACAATAGACCACGTTCTGTGTACACCAATAAAAATCAATTCAAAATTAAAATGAAAGCAAATAAAAACTTCTCAAATCGATAGTGCCGATCATGGGACCACCACTCTGCATAGACCACAGATAAAAACCTTAAATAAGCTGCTTAAGTTCCTTTTTGTTTTGACTTCTAGTAACATCCTAAACAGGTTGATTGCAGAACTGCAACTTCTGTGAACTTTCAGTGAGAGAAACACACACAAGTTTCAAACATGACCAAGTCAATCATTTCACTACATCAAACTACAGTAAACTGAAAAAGATTCATAAAAGAACACTGTAGCCTCCAGTACACAAGACTTTATCCACGTTAGCACTGCGTTTAACTTCAGATATCCACGTTAGCACTGCGTTTAACTTCAGATATCCACGTTAGCACTGCGTTTAACTTCAGATATCCACGTTAGCACTGCGTTTTACTTCAGATATCCACGTTAGCACTGCGTTTAACTTCAGATATCCACGTTAGCACTGCGTTTAACTTCAGATATCCACGTTAGCACTAGGTTTTACTTCAGATATCCACGTTAGCACTGCGTTTAACTTCAGATATCCACGTTAGCACTGCGTTTAACTTCAGATATCCACGTTAGCACTGCGTTTTACTTCAGATATCCACGTTAGCACTGCGTTTTACTTCAGATATCCACGTTAGCACTGCGTTTAACTTCAGATATCCACGTTAGCACTGCGTTTAACTTCAGATATCCACGTTAGCACTGCGTTTAACTTCAGATATCCACGTTAGCACTGCGTTTAACTTCAGATATCCACGTTAGCACTGCGTTTTACTTCAGATATCCACGTTAGCACTGCGTTTTACTTCAGATATCCACGTTAGCACTGCGTTTTACTTCAGATATCCACGTTAGCACTGCGTTTAACTTCAGATATCCACGTTAGCACTGCGTTTAACTTCAGATATCCACGTTAGCACTAGGTTTTACTTCAGATATCCACGTTAGCACTGCGTTTAACTTCAGATATCCACGTTAGCACTGCGTTTAACTTCAGATATCCACGTTAGCACTGCGTTTTACTTCAGATATCCACGTTAGCACTGCGTTTTACTTCAGATATCCACGTTAGCACTAGGTTTTACTTCAGATATCCACGTTAGCACTGCGTTTAACTTCAGATATCCACGTTAGCACTGCGTTTAACTTCAGATATCCACGTTAGCACTGCGTTTAACTTCAGATATCCACGTTAGCACTGCGTTTTACTTCAGATATCCACGTTAGCACTGCGTTTAACTTCAGATATCCACGTTAGCACTGCGTTTTACTTCAGATATCCACGTTAGCACTGCGTTTAACTTCAGATATCCACGTTAGCACTGCGTTTTACTTCAGATATCCACGTTAGCACTGCGTTTAACTTCAGATATCCACGTTAGCACTGCGTTTAACTTCAGATATCCACGTTAGCACTGCGTTTAACTTCAGATATCCACGTTAGCACTGCGTTTTACTTCAGATATCCACGTTAGCACTGCGTTTTACTTCAGATATCCATGTTAGCATGTGTGTGATTGCTTTTAGACCGAGTGATGACACAGGACAGCCAATCAGAACAGAGTTCATTTGCATATCTGTTAAAGGAGAGGTTGGTGTAGAACTGAATGACTGTTGGAAAAGATGAAGAGTCTGTGGGCTCTTTAAGAAGCTGAATCTCACCGTGGGGTTGAGGTGTCGAGGACTCAAGAAGGATGTGGGTCATGTGAGTGACTGCCCGGCGGAGAGCTCGGCACCCAGGCGTGAACAGTGAGGAGCTGTACGGGAGTGGAGCAGCTCGCCCGGCCGCTGTGCTGGCGGTTTTACTGAAGCTCTGACTGGGAGAAGGGGAAGCAGTCTCACACGTGTGAGCAGAGTAAACCCCACAGCACAAACAAATGTGTAACCTAAATCCCGGAGAGGCTGGGCCGTAATCCTCTTACTGACCGCCCTGCCGTCTCAGAGCCGACCCCGCACCTTTCACCAATACACCGAGCAGCAGCGTACACACACAGCCCGGCCCGCCGACCCACACTGAACCCTGACCGGGGATCTGAGTGCGATCGGACCTTTACGATAAACACTGATATTGATTTTTAAGAACACGGGTTCTACTGTTCTCTGAAAGTTATCCAGCTGGTACCTGGAACCTTCATACAGAGCGTCGCCCAACTCTGATTCAAGTACTATATTGTTGAGTGTTGGCCAGAATTGATCCAATCTAAGTTGATAACGTAACAGCAGATACCAATCCGGTCCGAGATTCTACCAATCAGATCCAAGTATCACCCTGAATAATACTGAACACTGCCCAATATCCAGCCTCTGTGTTTCTGCAGATGAGAGCTTGGTCATTTAGATCAGACACGCTGCCGATTCATCCTGAAGTAAAAGACCGGTTAGAAGAACTATCTGATTATACCGGTAATCTGTTTACCAGCTCTGATTACTGACCCGTCCCACAATCAGTCGAGCCCTAGAGCATGTTTCAGATCTCAGACTAGTAGCCTCCAAGAAGAGTTAACCCGTCATACGGCTAATATGACGGGCTATGAATAACAGGGTTGTGGGTTTGATTCCCGGGCTCGGCAAGCTGCCGCTGTTGGGCCCTTAAGCAAGGCCCTTTACCCTCTCTGCTGCCCGGGCGCTGGAGTTGGCTGCCCACCGCTCTGGGTGTGTGTGTGTACTCACTGCCCCTAGTTCACTAGTGTGTGTGTGGGTGTGTGTGTGTGTGTGTGTACTCACTGCCCCTAACACGTGTGTGTGTTCACTACCACAGACGGGTTAAATGCGGAGGACACATTTCGCTGTACAGTGACAAATACCTGCACCTTTACCTAAAAGCTCATTACAGATAGAGTGTGTGTGTGTGTGTGTGTGTGTGTGTGTGTGCAGAAACACACAGAGCGACTGCAAGACGAGTTCTGACTTAAACCTGCCAAACTCGTCACAGTTCAGCACCGATGTTCAGGCTGTGTGTCGCTCTCTCCCGTACTGAGCGTCCGACCACGTGTGTTTGGTAGATTATTTCTTTGTTGCCTCTTGGCGGTGAATCCTGGACCGTTGGACAGTGAATCCTGGACAGTGAATCCTGGACAGATGGACAGTCTGTTCTTTTCCCTTTTAAATGGAGACGCAGTTGTAGGGACGTGCGTTTGTGGGATGAGCAGCAGAGCTGAGGACATGGGCTGCACCCAGGACACCTTTACCAAACAGCTCATTCTGCTGTTGACGCTTGTTTTGAGCGACCCTGGTACCCCCGGGTTCTGCTAGTCAGGTGCCTTAGTACCATCTCAAAGCTGAAGGCCAGGTTCTAGATAACGGGAGATGCCGGAGACAGGCCGTGAAGTGGGCGTCCCAAGAAGACAGTTTCCTCACCCTGTCAGCACTCGGGTACCGTCGGCTGTCTTCTACAGATCTGCAGTCAGGGTTTGCGGGACGACATGGTCGACGACTCTCTGCCCAGACAACCCTGAACAGACCGCTCACAGCCAATCTCTGGTCTCATCGGGCTGCCAGGAGGCCTGCCGTCACTGCCCTTCACCCTCAGGCCCGTTCGCGCTGGTACCTGAACATGTGGAGGAGCGTAATGCGAGTAGGCTGGTGACCAGGCTGAAGAGGAGGTGCCAGGCTGCTGTGGCTGTGTGTGGTTCCTCCACACGCTACTGAGGCTCCTGATTGTTTAATTAATTCATTGTTAAATTAACAATACGTCTCTTCAATCATCCAGTCCATCAAACACCAAACCCGTCAACAGCAGAATGAGCTGTTTGGTAAAGGTGTCCTGGGTGCAGCCCATGTCCTCAGCTCTGCTGCTCATCCCACAAACTGTGTCTCCATTTAAAAGGGAAAAGAACAGACTGTCCAACGGTCCAGGATTCACTGTCCAGGATTCACCGTCCAACGGTCCAGGATTCACCGTCCAACGGTCCAGGATTCACTGTCCAGGATTCACTGTCCAACGGTCCAGGATTCACTGTCCAGGATTCACTGTCCAACGGTCCAGGATTCACTGTCCAGGATTCACCGTCCAACGGTCCAGGATTCACCGTCCAACGGTCCAGGATTCACCGCCAAGAGGCAACAAAGAAATAATCTACCAAACACACGTTTCCTCTGGTTCTGTGCTGAGTTTAGTAAAATTATTTACACAAACATTGGTTATGTTGTTCCACTCTGTTAGAACCTGATCTAGAACCTCCCAATGAGGTTCACACATAAGCCTCCCACTGATCTCCCAGCTCTATA
>NC_132900.1:95000-125000 GCF_030463535.1 Salminus brasiliensis | reverse complement strand
GGGCTAAACAGTTGTAGGCTGAATGGGAGGGGCTAAACTGTTAAAAGGTTAGGGTTTAGGGTTAGGGTTAGGGCTGGGGCTAAACAGTTGTAGGCTGAATGGGAGGGGCTAAACTGTTAAAAGGTTAGGGTTAGGGCTGGGGCTAAACAGTTGTAGGCTGAATGGGAGGGGCTAAACTGTTAAAAGGTTAGGGTTAGGGTTAGGGCTGGGGCTAAACAGTTGTAGGCTGAATGGGAGGGGCTAAACTGTTAAAAGGTTAGGGTTTAGGGTTAGGGCTGGGGCTAAACGGTTGTAGGCTGAATGGGAGGGGCTAAACTGTTAAAAGGTTAGGGTTTAGGGTTAGGGCTGGGGCTAAACAGTTGTAGGCTGAATGGGAGGGGCTAAACTGTTAAAAGGTTAGGGGTTAGGGTTAGGGTTAGGGCTGGGGCTAAACAGTTGTAGGCTGAATGGGAGGGGCTAAACTGTTAAAAGGTTAGGGGTTAGGGTTAGGGTTAGGGCTGGGGCTAAACAGTTGTAGGCTGAATGGGAGGGGCTAAACTGTTAAAAGGTTAGGGTTTAGGGTTAGGGTTAGGGCTGGGGCTAAACAGTTGTAGGCTGAATGGGAGGGGCTAAACTGTTAAAAGGTTAGGGTTTAGGGTTAGGGTTAGGGCTGGGGCTAAACAGTTGTAGGCTGAATGGGAGGGGCTAAACTGTTAAAAGGTTAGGGGTTAGGGTTAGGGCTGGGGCTAAACAGTTGTAGGCTGAATGGGAGGGGCTAAACTGTTAAAAGGTTAGGGTTAGGGTTAGGGTTAGGGCTGGGGCTAAACAGTTGTAGGCTGAATGGGAGGGGCTAAACTGTTAAAAGGTTAGGGGTTAGGGTTAGGGTTAGGGCTGGGGCTAAACAGTTGTAGGCTGAATGGGAGGGGCTAAACTGTTAAAAGGTTAGGGGTTAGGGTTAGGGTTAGGGCTGGGGCTAAACAGTTGTAGGCTGAATGGGAGGGGCTAAACTGTTAAAAGGTTAGGGGTTAGGGTTAGGGCTGGGGCTAAACAGTTGTAGGCTGAATGGGAGGGGCTAAACTGTTAAAAGGTTAGGGGTTAGGGTTAGGGTTAGGGCTGGGGCTAAACAGTTGTAGGCTGAATGGGAGGGGCTAAACTGTTAAAAGGTTAGGGGTTAGGGGTTAGGGTAAGGGCTGGGGCTAAACAGTTGTAGGCTGAATGGGAGGGGCTAAACTGTTAAAAGGTTAGGGGTTAGGGTTAGGGCTGGGGCTAAACAGTTGTAGGCTGAATGGGAGGGGCTAAACTGTTAAAAGGTTAGGGGTTAGGGTAAGGGCTGGGGCTAAACAGTTGTAGGCTGAATGGGAGGGGCTAAACTGTTAAAAGGTTAGGGTTAGGGGTTAGGGTTAGGGCTGGGGCTAAACAGTTGTAGGCTGAATGGGAGGGGCTAAACTGTTAAAAGGTTAGGGGTTAGGGTAAGGGCTGGGGCTAAACAGTTGTAGGCTGAATGGGAGGGGCTAAACTGTTAAAAGGTTAGGGTTAGGGGTTAGGGTTAGGGCTGGGGCTAAACAGTTGTAGGCTGAATGGGAGGGGCTAAACTGTTAAAAGGTTAGGGTTTAGGGTTAGGGCTGGGGCTAAACAGTTGTAGGCTGAATGGGAGGGGCTAAACTGTTAAAAGGTTAGGGTTTAGGGTTAGGGCTGGGGCTAAACGGTTGTAGGCTGAATGGGAGGGGCTAAACTGTTAAAAGGTTAGGGGTTAGGGTTAGGGTTAGGGCTGGGGCTAAACAGTTGTAGGCTGAATGGGAGGGGCTAAACTGTTAAAAGGTTAGGGTTAGGGTTAGGGCTGGGGCTAAACAGTTGTAGGCTGAATGGGAGGGGCTAAACTGTTAAAAGGTTAGGGTTTAGGGTTAGGGCTGGGGCTAAACGGTTGTAGGCTGAATGGGAGGGGCTAAACTGTTAAAAGGTTAGGGTTTAGGGTTAGGGCTGGGGCTAAACGGTTGTAGGCTGAATGGGAGGGGCTAAACTGTTAAAAGGTTAGGGGTTAGGGTTAGGGTAAGGGCTGGGGCTAAACAGTTGTAGGCTGAATGGGAGGGGCTAAACTGTTAAAAGGTTAGGGGTTAGGGTTAGGGTTAGGGCTGGGGCTAAACAGTTGTAGGCTGAATGGGAGGGGCTAAACTGTTAAAAGGTTAGGGTTTAGGGTTAGGGCTGGGGCTAAACGGTTGTAGGCTGAATGGGAGGGGCTAAACTGTTAAAAGGTTAGGGGTTAGGGTTAGGGTAAGGGCTGGGGCTAAACAGTTGTAGGCTGAATGGGAGGGGCTAAACTGTTAAAAGGTTAGGGGTTAGGGTTAGGGTTAGGGCTGGGGCTAAACAGTTGTAGGCTGAATGGGAGGGGCTAAACTGTTAAAAGGTTAGGGTTAGGGCTGGGGCTAAACAGTTGTAGGCTGAATGGGAGGGGCTAAACTGTTAAAAGGTTAGGGTTAGGGTTAGGGCTGGGGCTAAACAGTTGTAGGCTGAATGGGAGGGGCTAAACTGTTAAAAGGTTAGGGTTAGGGTTAGGGTTAGGGCTGGGGCTAAACAGTTGTAGGCTGAATGGGAGGGGCTAAACTGTTAAAAGGTTAGGGTTAGGGTTAGGGCTGGGGCTAAACAGTTGTAGGCTGAATGGGAGGGGCTAAACTGTTAAAAGGTTAGGGGTTAGGGTTAGGGCTGGGGCTAAACAGTTGTAGGCTGAATGGGAGGGGCTAAACTGTTAAAAGGTTAGGGGTTAGGGTTAGGGCTGGGGCTAAACAGTTGTAGGCTGAATGGGAGGGGCTAAACTGTTAAAAGGTTAGGGTTAGGGTTAGGGCTGGGGCTAAACAGTTGTAGGCTGAATGGGAGGGGCTAAACTGTTAAAAGGTTAGGGGTTAGGGTTAGGGTAAGGGCTGGGGCTAAACAGTTGTAGGCTGAATGGGAGGGGCTAAACTGTTAAAAGGTTAGGGGTTAGGGTTAGGGCTGGGGCTAAACAGTTGTAGGCTGAATGGGAGGGGCTAAACTGTTAAAAGGTTAGGGGTTAGGGTTAGGGCTGGGGCTAAACAGTTGTAGGCTGAATGGGAGGGGCTAAACTGTTAAAAGGTTAGGGGTTAGGGTTAGGGTAAGGGCTGGGGCTAAACAGTTGTAGGCTGAATGGGAGGGGCTAAACTGTTAAAAGGTTAGGGTTAGGGTTAGGGTTAGGGCTGGGGCTAAACAGTTGTAGGCTGAATGGGAGGGGCTAAACTGTTAAAAGGTTAGGGGTTAGGGTTAGGGCTGGGGCTAAACAGTTGTAGGCTGAATGGGAGGGGCTAAACTGTTAAAAGGTTAGGGGTTAGGGTTAGGGTTAGGGCTGGGGCTAAACAGTTGTAGGCTGAATGGGAGGGGCTAAACTGTTAAAAGGTTAGGGTTAGGGTTAGGGTTAGGGCTGGGGCTAAACAGTTGTAGGCTGAATGGGAGGGGCTAAACTGTTAAAAGGTTAGGGGTTAGGGTTAGGGCTGGGGCTAAACAGTTGTAGGCTGAATGGGAGGGGCTAAACTGTTAAAAGGTTAGGGGTTAGGGTTAGGGCTGGGGCTAAACAGTTGTAGGCTGAATGGGAGGGGCTAAACTGTTAAAAGGTTAGGGTTAGGGTTAGGGCTGGGGCTAAACAGTTGTAGGCTGAATGGGAGGGGCTAAACTGTTAAAAGGTTAGGGGTTAGGGTTAGGGTAAGGGCTGGGGCTAAACAGTTGTAGGCTGAATGGGAGGGGCTAAACTGTTAAAAGGTTAGGGGTTAGGGTTAGGGCTGGGGCTAAACAGTTGTAGGCTGAATGGGAGGGGCTAAACTGTTAAAAGGTTAGGGGTTAGGGTTAGGGCTGGGGCTAAACAGTTGTAGGCTGAATGGGAGGGGCTAAACTGTTAAAAGGTTAGGGTTAGGGTAAGGGCTGGGGCTAAACAGTTGTAGGCTGAATGGGAGGGGCTAAACTGTTAAAAGGTTAGGGTTAGGGGTTAGGGTTAGGGCTGGGGCTAAACAGTTGTAGGCTGAATGGGAGGGGCTAAACTGTTAAAAGGTTAGGGTTTAGGGTTAGGGCTGGGGCTAAACAGTTGTAGGCTGAATGGGAGGGGCTAAACTGTTAAAAGGTTAGGGGTTAGGGTTAGGGTAAGGGCTGGGGCTAAACAGTTGTAGGCTGAATGGGAGGGGCTAAACTGTTAAAAGGTTAGGGTTAGGGTTAGGGTTAGGGCTGGGGCTAAACAGTTGTAGGCTGAATGGGAGGGGCTAAACTGTTAAAAGGTTAGGGGTTAGGGTTAGGGCTGGGGCTAAACAGTTGTAGGCTGAATGGGAGGGGCTAAACTGTTAAAAGGTTAGGGGTTAGGGTTAGGGCTGGGGCTAAACAGTTGTAGGCTGAATGGGAGGGGCTAAACTGTTAAAAGGTTAGGGGTTAGGGTTAGGGCTGGGGCTAAACAGTTGTAGGCTGAATGGGAGGGGCTAAACTGTTAAAAGGTTAGGGGTTAGGGTAAGGGCTGGGGCTAAACAGTTGTAGGCTGAATGGGAGGGGCTAAACTGTTAAAAGGTTAGGGGTTAGGGGTTAGGGTAAGGGCTGGGGCTAAACAGTTGTAGGCTGAATGGGAGGGGCTAAACTGTTAAAAGGTTAGGATTAGGGTTAGGGTTAGGGCTGGGGCTAAACAGTTGTAGGCTGAATGGGAGGGGCTAAACTGTTAAAAGGTTAGGGTTAGGGTTAGGGCTGGGGCTAAACAGTTGTAGGCTGAATGGGAGGGGCTAAACTGTTAAAAGGTTAGGGTTAGGGCTGGGGCTAAACAGTTGTAGGCTGAATGGGAGGGGCTAAACTGTTAAAAGGTTAGGGTTAGGGTTAGGGCTGGGGCTGGGGCTAAACGGTTGTAGGCTGAATGGGAGGGGCTAAACTGTTAAAAGGTTAGGGGTTAGGGTTAGGGTTAGGGCTGGGGCTAAACAGTTGTAGGCTGAATGGGAGGGGCTAAACTGTTAAAAGGTTAGGGTTAGGGCTGGGGCTAAACAGTTGTAGGCTGAATGGGAGGGGCTAAACTGTTAAAAGGTTAGGGTTTAGGGTTAGGGCTGGGGCTAAACAGTTGTAGGCTGAATGGGAGGGGCTAAACTGTTAAAAGGTTAGGGTTTAGGGTTAGGGTTAGGGCTGGGGCTAAACAGTTGTAGGCTGAATGGGAGGGGCTAAACTGTTAAAAGGTTAGGGTTTAGGGTTAGGGTTAGGGCTGGGGCTAAACAGTTGTAGGCTGAATGGGAGGGGCTAAACTGTTAAAAGGTTAGGGTTTAGGGTTAGGGCTGGGGCTAAACAGTTGTAGGCTGAATGGGAGGGGCTAAACTGTTAAAAGGTTAGGGGTTAGGGTTAGGGTTAGGGCTGGGGCTAAACAGTTGTAGGCTGAATGGGAGGGGCTAAACTGTTAAAAGGTTAGGGTTTAGGGTTAGGGCTGGGGCTAAACAGTTGTAGGCTGAATGGGAGGGGCTAAACTGTTAAAAGGTTAGGGTTTAGGGTTAGGGCTGGGGCTAAACAGTTGTAGGCTGAATGGGAGGGGCTAAACTGTTAAAAGGTTAGGGGTTAGGGTTAGGGCTGGGGCTAAACAGTTGTAGGCTGAATGGGAGGGGCTAAACTGTTAAAAGGTTAGGGTTAGGGTAAGGGCTGGGGCTAAACAGTTGTAGGCTGAATGGGAGGGGCTAAACTGTTAAAAGGTTAGGGGTTAGGGTTAGGGTTAGGGCTGGGGCTAAACAGTTGTAGGCTGAATGGGAGGGGCTAAACTGTTAAAAGGTTAGGGTTAGGGGTTAGGGTTAGGGCTGGGGCTAAACAGTTGTAGGCTGAATGGGAGGGGCTAAACTGTTAAAAGGTTAGGGGTTAGGGTTAGGGCTGGGGCTAAACAGTTGTAGGCTGAATGGGAGGGGCTAAACTGTTAAAAGGTTAGGGGTTAGGGTTAGGGCTGGGGCTAAACAGTTGTAGGCTGAATGGGAGGGGCTAAACTGTTAAAAGGTTAGGGTTTAGGGTTAGGGCTGGGGCTAAACAGTTGTAGGCTGAATGGGAGGGGCTAAACTGTTAAAAGGTGAATGGGTGGGGCTAAACGGTTGTAGGCTGAATGGGGGGGCTAAACTGTTAAAAGGTTAGGGTTTAGGGTTAGGGTTAGGGCTGGGGCTAAACAGTTGTAGGCTGAATGGGAGGGGCTAAACTGTTAAAAGGTGAATGGGTGGGGCTAAACGGTTGTAGGCTGAATGGGGGGGCTAAACTGTTAAAAGGTTAGGGGTTAGGGTTAGGGTTAGGGCTGGGGCTAAACAGTTGTAGGCTGAATGGGAGGGGCTAAACTGTTAAAAGGTTAGGGGTTAGGGTTAGGGTAAGGGCTGGGGCTAAACAGTTGTAGGCTGAATGGGAGGGGCTAAACTGTTAAAAGGTTAGGGTTAGGGTTAGGGCTGGGGCTAAACAGTTGTAGGCTGAATGGGAGGGGCTAAACTGTTAAAAGGTTAGGGGTTAGGGTTAGGGTTAGGGCTGGGGCTAAACAGTTGTAGGCTGAATGGGAGGGGCTAAACTGTTAAAAGGTGAATGGGTGGGGCTAAACGGTTGTAGGCTGAATGGGGGGGCTAAACTGTTAAAAGGTTAGGGTTTAGGGTTAGGGTTAGGGCTGGGGCTAAACAGTTGTAGGCTGAATGGGAGGGGCTAAACTGTTAAAAGGTTAGGGGTTAGGGTTAGGGCTGGGGCTAAACAGTTGTAGGCTGAATGGGAGGGGCTAAACTGTTAAAAGGTTAGGGTTAGGGTTAGGGCTGGGGCTAAACAGTTGTAGGCTGAATGGGAGGGGCTAAACTGTTAAAAGGTTAGGGTTAGGGTAAGGGCTGGGGCTAAACAGTTGTAGGCTGAATGGGAGGGGCTAAACTGTTAAAAGGTTAGGGTTAGGGTTAGGGTTAGGGCTGGGGCTAAACAGTTGTAGGCTGAATGGGAGGGGCTAAACTGTTAAAAGGTTAGGGTTAGGGTTAGGGCTGGGGCTAAACAGTTGTAGGCTGAATGGGAGGGGCTAAACTGTTAAAAGGTTAGGGTTAGGGTAAGGGCTGGGGCTAAACAGTTGTAGGCTGAATGGGAGGGGCTAAACTGTTAAAAGGTTAGGGTTTAGGGTTAGGGCTGGGGCTAAACAGTTGTAGGCTGAATGGGAGGGGCTAAACTGTTAAAAGGTGAATGGGTGGGGCTAAACGGTTGTAGGCTGAATGGGGGGGCTAAACTGTTAAAAGGTTAGGGTTTAGGGTTAGGGTTAGGGCTGGGGCTAAACAGTTGTAGGCTGAATGGGAGGGGCTAAACTGTTAAAAGGTGAATGGGTGGGGCTAAACGGTTGTAGGCTGAATGGGGGGGCTAAACTGTTAAAAGGTTAGGGTTTAGGGTTAGGGCTGGGGCTAAACGGTTGTAGGCTGAATGGGAGGGGCTAAACTGTTAAAAGCTGAATGGGTGGGGCTAACTATGCAAAGGAAAACTCCTGGACATCGGCAGTTGTGTGTGTGTGTGTGTGTGTGTGTGCGTTACCGTCCACTTCATGAATTTATCCCACAAAGCCTGAAACTCGATCCAGTCCAATTGGCCCCGCCCACGACTCTGATCACATTGTCAAGAATATCATAAATGTAATCAATCAGTGATGAGCTGCAGCAGAGCCGATGTGCTCTCTGACGCTGCAGGACGCCCTGTTATCTAGAACATGTTCTGCGGTTAGCTGTGATGTAGCTGATTAGGGGTAGAGCTGAACTATCGCTCTGAGATTCTTCCAGAAGGATACATCCATCAGCACCACGAAGCTCCTGCAGTGCTCCAAACACAGCTTCTCCACAGAGCCTGCTAACACTGAGACACACACACACACACACACACACACGTTATATACAACATCTCTGCAGCTGCACAGCCGATCAACAGCAATGCTGTGTGTGTGTGTCTCACCTCCTCCAGTGATAGCTTCAGTCAGCAGGTTATAGAGCTGCAGTGGCCTGCACTGACCCTGCACATACACACAGGTTTTCCAGGGGTGAGGCTAGTGGTTGCTATGGCATTACTGAATGTGGTGTCTAAGGAGTTACTAAGCAGTTACTAGAATGTTGCCTCTTGTGTTCAAAGTGTTGCAATGATGATCTAGGTGGTTGCTGGGATGTTTCTTATGTTGTGTCCAAGGTAGGATGTCACTAGGCAGAGTGTGTGTGTGTGTGTGTGTCCTTACCTCTTTGCAGTGCTTTTTAAAAAGTTTCTGGGTCTGAGAGGTAGGGGGCAGCACTGAGAGAGATTCTGTCACTGTCTATGGAACAAAATACATCAATCCATGTTTATAAAGAAGAACCTCAACTGCTCTACTCTAATTTACAAAAACAACACGATCAATACTGTGTTCAGTGAACAATACAGATCAATAATGATCAATACCGACCAATACTATGTGCAATATCCCCCCATGTGCAATTAAGAGTCTTTTGCTGTAAATAATATTGTTTATTGCTTTTTTTAATTCTTATCTATATTGTGTATATATAGTGTAAATTATTTATTTATCAAAATTTTTGTAACTGCGTGTCCTGCTGTCCCTTTCTGCTGTTACACTGTGAATTTCCCCACTGCGGGACTAATAAAGGACTATCTTATCTTATCTTATCTTAATACCAATCAATACCTATCAATACCTATCAATACAGTAATCAGCTTTATAAAATATAGCGTTTCAGACATACAGGTTAGTTTACCTGACTAGGAATGGACTTCTCAGGGGTGGGCTTTTGTGTTGGTCTGCGCACACACACACACACACACACACATACACACATACACACACATACACACACACACATACATAAATTAGAATAACAGTGATGTGTATAGTGAGAATACCCCCCCCCCCCCCCTCCAGAATATCGAGTCAGGTGCAGGTGGACCCCTGGCTGGGCTGTCTGAGTGTATCTGATATTGGGGCATGAAGGTGATGCTAAACTGCCAAATAGGTTCTTCCTGTAGAGCTAACTTAACCACATGCTAACGCTGCTGGAATGATGGCACCTATCAGAACCACCTGGGTCAGTACTTCACTATATGAGACCAGCACGGTCTTCCTCTGAGACACGTGAAGCCATTCAACCACATCCTCTCAAACTGACGCCAGCTCACCATCTCTGGAGCTCAACGCTAACTGCTAACTGCTAACTGCTAACTGCTAATTCTGATTTTGTTACTTCGGCTAACATCCGCCCACACTGGTTAGCCTTGCCCACGCTGAGTGATGGAGGGGAGTGGACTATCCTGCCCACCCTGAGAGAGAGGCCTGCTACGCACTATGAGACTCCCTGACACAGACAGATGGCTGTGGCATCATCGGGCATCAGACCCCCTGATGAGAAACACTGCGCTAGTTTTCCTCAGCTGATCTTCAGGAGATAGATATGAGCAGTGTGTGTGGTGGTGAGCAGTGTGTGTGGTGGAGGGCAGTGTGTGTGGTGGAGGGCAGTGTGTGGCGGTGGAGGGCAGTGTGTGTGGTGGAGGGCAGTGTGTGTGGTGGTGGGCAGTGTGTGTGGTGGTGAGCAGTGTGTGGCGGTGGAGGGCAGTGTGTGTGGTGGAGGGCAGTGTGTGTGGTGGTGGGCAGTGTGTGTGGTGGGCAGTGTGTGTGGAGGTGGGCAGTGTGTGTGGTGGTGGGCAGTGTGTGTGGTGGTGAGCAGTGTGTGTGGTGGTGGGCAGTGTGTGTGGAGGTGGTGAGCAGTGTGTGTGGAGGTGGTGAGCAGTGTGTGTGGTGGAGGGCAGTGTGTGTGGTGGAGGGCAGTGTGTGTGGTGGTGGGCAGTGTGTGTGGAGGTGGGCAGTGTGTGTGGTGGTGAGCAGTGTGTGTGGTGGAGGGCAGTGTGTGTGGTGGTGGGCAGTGTGTGTGGAGGTGGTGAGCAGTGTGTGTGGCGGTGGGCAGTGTGTGTGTTGGAGGGCAGTGTGTGTGGTGGAGGGCAGTGTGTGTGGTGGGCAGTGTGTGTGGAGGTGGGCAGTGTGTGTGGTGGTGAGCAGTGTGTGTGGTGGTGGGCAGTGTGTGTGTTGGAGGGCAGTGTGTGTGGTGGTGGGCAGTGTGTGTGGTGGGCAGTGTGTGTGGTGGTGGGCAGTGTGTGTGGTGGTGGGCAGTGTGTGTGTTGGAGGGCAGTGTGTGTGGTGGTGGGCAGTGTGTGTGGTGGGCAGTGTGTGTGGAGGTGGGCAGTGTGTGTGGTGGTGAGCAGTGTGTGTGGTGGTGGGCAGTGTGTGGCGGTGGGCAGTGTGTGTGGAGGTGGGCAGTGTGTGGCGGTGGAGGGCAGTGTGTGTGGTGGAGGGCAGTGTGTGTGGAGGTGGGCAGTGTGTGTGGTGGTGAGCAGTGTGTGTGGAGGTGGGCAGTGTGTGTGGTGGAGGGCAGTGTGTGTGGAGGTGGGCAGTGTGTGTGGTGGTGAGCAGTGTGTGGCGGTGGAGGGCAGTGTGTGTGGTGGAGGGCAGTGTGTGTGGTGGTGGGCAGTGTGTGTGGTGGGCAGTGTGTGTGGAGGTGGGCAGTGTGTGTGGTGGTGAGCAGTGTGTGTGGTGGTGGGCAGTGTGTGGCGGTGGGCAGTGTGTGTGGTGGTGGGCAGTGTGTGTGGAGGTGGTGAGCAGTGTGTGTGGTGGTGGGCAGTGTGTGTGGAGGTGGGCAGTGTGTGTGGAGGTGGTGAGCAGTGTGTGTGGCGGTGGGCAGTGTGTGTGGTGGAGGGCAGTGTGTGTGGTGGTGGGCAGTGTGTGTGGAGGTGGGCAGTGTGTGTGGTGGAGGGCAGTGTGTGTGGTGGTGGTGAGCAGTGTGTGGCGGTGGGCAGTGTGTGTGGAGGTGAGCAGTGTGTGTGGTGGAGGGCAGTGTGTGTGGAGGTGAGCAGCGTGTGTGGTGGAGGGCAGTGTGTGTGGAGGTGGGCAGTGTGTGTGGTGGTGGTGGTGAGCAGTGTGTGGTGGTGGGCAGTGTGTGTGGAGGTGGGCAGTGTGTGTGGTGGTGGTGGTGAGCAGTGTGTGGTGGTGGGCAGTGTGTGTGGAGGTGGGCAGTGTGTGGCGGTGGTGGTGAGCAGTGTGTGGTGGTGGGCAGTGTGTGGCGGTGGGCAGTGTGTGTGGCGGTGGGCAGTGTGTGTGGTGGAGGGCAGTGTGTGTGGTGGTGGGCAGTGTGTGTGGAGGTGGGCAGTGTGTGTGGTGGTGGTGGTGAGCAGTGTGTGGTGGTGGGCAGTGTGTGTGGTGGTGGGCAGTGTGTGGCGGTGGTGGTGAGCAGTGTGTGGTGGTGGGCAGTGTGTGTGGAGGTGGGCAGTGTGTGTGGCGGTGGTGGTGAGCAGTGTGTGGTGGTGGGCAGTGTGTGTGGTGGAGGGCAGTGTGTGTGGAGGTGGGCAGTGTGTGTGGAGGTGGGCAGTGTGTGGCGGTGGTGGTGGGCAGTGTGTGTGGAGGTGGGCAGTGTGTGTGGAGGTGGTGAGCAGTGTGTGTGGCGGTGGGCAGTGTGTGTGGTGGAGGGCAGTGTGTGTGGTGGTGGGCAGTGTGTGTGGAGGTGGGCAGTGTGTGTGGTGGAGGGCAGTGTGTGTGGTGGTGGTGAGCAGTGTGTGGCGGTGGGCAGTGTGTGTGGAGGTGAGCAGTGTGTGTGGTGGAGGGCAGTGTGTGTGGAGGTGAGCAGCGTGTGTGGTGGAGGGCAGTGTGTGTGGTGGTGGGCAGTGTGTGTGGAGGTGGGCAGTGTGTGTGGTGGTGGTGGTGAGCAGTGTGTGGTGGTGGGCAGTGTGTGTGGTGGTGGGCAGTGTGTGGCGGTGGTGGTGAGCAGTGTGTGGTGGTGGGCAGTGTGTGGCGGTGGGCAGTGTGTGTGGCGGTGGGCAGTGTGTGTGGTGGAGGGCAGTGTGTGTGGTGGTGGGCAGTGTGTGTGGAGGTGGGCAGTGTGTGTGGTGGTGGTGGTGAGCAGTGTGTGGTGGTGGGCAGTGTGTGTGGTGGTGGGCAGTGTGTGGCGGTGGTGGTGAGCAGTGTGTGGTGGTGGGCAGTGTGTGTGGAGGTGGGCAGTGTGTGTGGCGGTGGTGGTGAGCAGTGTGTGGTGGTGGGCAGTGTGTGTGGTGGAGGGCAGTGTGTGTGGAGGTGGGCAGTGTGTGTGGAGGTGGGCAGTGTGTGGCGGTGGTGGTGGGCAGTGTGTGTGGTGGTGGTGGGCAGTGTGTGTGGTGGTGGGCAGTGTGTGTGGAGGTGGGCAGTGTGTGTGGTGGTGGGCAGTGTGTGTGGAGGTGGGCAGTGTGTGTGGTGGAGGGCAGTGTGTGTGGAGGTGGGCAGTGTGTGTGGAGGTGGGCAGTGTGTGTGGTGGAGGGCAGTGTGTGTGGTGGTGGGCAGTGTGTGTGGAGGTGGGCAGTGTGTGTGGTGGAGGGCAGTGTGTGTGGAGGTGGGCAGTGTGTGTGGAGGTGGGCAGTGTGTGTGGAGGTGGGCAGTGTGTGTGGTGGAGGGCAGTGTGTGTGGTGGTGGGCAGTGTGTGTGGAGGTGGGCAGTGTGTGTGGAGGTGGGCAGTGTGTGTGGTGGAGGGCAGTGTGTGTGGAGGTGGGCAGTGTGTGTGGTGGTGGGCAGTGTGTGTGGAGGTGGGCAGTGTGTGTGGTGGAGGGCAGTGTGTGTGGTGGTGGGCAGTGTGTGTGGAGGTGGGCAGTGTGTGTGGTGGAGGGCAGTGTGTGTGGAGGTGGGCAGTGTGTGTGGAGGTGGGCAGTGTGTCGTACACGGCGGTGTTCCCTTTCTCCGTGAGGATCCGGAGCAGGAACTCTGTAGAGTGGAGGTTCTCAGAGGCAGACGGGACGATGATGTAATGTCCAGGCGCCAGACGCCCGCGGAGCACCACCTCCCTCTGCTGCTGGACCCCAGAGGACAGAACTGGCCGGAGCAGAGAAATGTCCAGAGGGGTCAGGAGACTGTTTTCAGACCGAGCCTGCACACACACACACACACACACACACACACACACACACACACACAGACACACACACACACACACAGACACACACACAGACACAGAAACACATACACACACAGACACAGACACACACAGACACACACACACACACACACACACACACAGACACACACACACACACACAGACACACACACAGACACAGAAACACATACACACACAGACACACACAGACACACACACACACACACAGACACAGACACACACAGACACAGACACACACACACACACACACATACACACACAGACACACAGACACACACACACACAGACACACACACACACACACACACACACACACTCACACACACACAGACACACACACACACTCACACAGACACACACACACACACACACACACACACACACACACACAGACACAGTGAGAAGATAATCGTTGTTGTAAAAAGTGCTATAGAAATACATTTGTACTGAACCTTCAAGTGGAACCTTTACACACTGAACACACTGAACACACAGAACATGCTGAACACACTGAACATGCTGAACACTGAACACACTGAACATGCTGAACACACTGAACATGCTGAACACTGAACACACTGAACATGCTGAACACTGAACACACTGAACATGCTGAACACACTGAACATGCTGAACACTGAACACACTGAACACACAGAACATGCTGAACACACTGAACATGCTGAACACTGAACACACTGAACATGCTGAACACTGAACACACTGAACATGCTGAACACACTGAACATGCTGAACACTGAACACACTGAACACACAGAACATGCTGAACACACTGAACATGCTGAACACTGAACACACTGAACATGCTGAACACTGAACACACTGAACATGCTGAACACACTGAACATGCTGAACACTGAACACACTGAACATGCTGAACACACTGAACATGCTGAACACTGAACACACTGAGCACACAGAACACACTGAGCACACTGAACACACTGAACATGCTGAACACTGAACACACTGAGCACACTGAGCACACAGAACACACTGAACATGCTGAACACTGAACACACTGAGCACACAGAACACACTGAACACACTGAACACACTGAACACACAGAACACACTGAACACACTGAACACACTGAGCACACAGAACACACTGAGCACACTGAACACACTGAACATGCTGAACACTGAACACACTGAGCACACTGAGCACACTGAGCACACAGAACACACTGAACATGCTGAACACTGAACACACTGAGCACACTGAGCACACTGAACACACAGAACACACTGAACATGCTGAACACTGAACACACTGAGCACACTGAACACACTGAACACACTGAGCACACAGAACACACTGAACACACTGAACACACTGAGCACACAGAACACACTGAGCACACAGAACACACTGAACATGCTGAACACTGAACACACTGAGCACACTGAGCACACTGAACACACAGAACACACTGAACATGCTGAACACTGAACACACTGAGCACACTGAGCACACTGAGCACACAGAACACACTGAACATGCTGAACACTGAACACACTGAGCACACTGAGCACACTGAACACACAGAACATGCTGAACACACTGAACATGCTGAACACTGAACACACTGAACATGCTGAACACACTGAACATGCTGAACACTGAACACACTGAACATGCTGAACACACTGAACATGCTGAACACACTGAACATGCTGAACACTGAACACACTGAGCACACAGAACACACTGAGCACACTGAACACACTGAACATGCTGAACACTGAACACACTGAGCACACTGAGCACACTGAGCACACTGAACACACTGAACACACTGAACACACTGAGCACACAGAACACACTGAACACACTGAACACACTGAGCACACAGAACACACTGAGCACACTGAACACACTGAACATGCTGAACACTGAACACACTGAGCACACTGAGCACACTGAGCACACAGAACACACTGAACATGCTGAACACTGAACACACTGAGCACACTGAGCACACTGAGCACACAGAACACACTGAACATGCTGAACACTGAACACACTGAGCACACAGAACACACTGAACACACTGAACACACTGAGCACACAGAACACACTGAACACACTGAGCACACAGAACACACTGAGCACACAGAACACACTGAACACACTGAACACACTGAACACACTGAGCACACTGAGCACACAGAACACACTGAGCACACAGAACACACTGAACATGCTGAACACTGAACACACTGAGCACACTGAGCACACTGAGCACACAGAACACACTGAACATGCTGAACACTGAACACACTGAGCACACTGAGCACACTGAGCACACAGAACACACTGAACACACTGAACATGCTGAACACACTGAACATGCTGAACACTGAACACACTGAACACTGAAAACACTGAACACGCTGAACACTGAACACGCTAAACACACTGTGCACACTCAGCACACTGAACACGCTGAGCACACTGAACACTGAACACACTGAACACGCTGAACACTGAACACGCTGAACACTGAACACACTGAACACGCTGAACACTGAACACACTGAACACTGAAAACACTGAACACGCTGAACACTGAACACGCTGAACACTGAGCACACTGAACACTGAACACACTGAACACAGAACACACTGAGCACACTGAGTGTGTGTGTGTGTGTGTGTGTGTGTGTGTGTGTGTGTGTGTGTACCTTGTAGATGCTGAGTTGAGCAGGAACCAGTATTCCTCTCTGCCGGGTGTGTTTCTGCATCAGTGCCAGAAGGAAGGAGCAGGTGAGCTCAGGGTCAGCCGGATCATCATCCTCCTCCAACAGGGTCAGTTGATACTGAGGGGCACCTACACACACACGTACACACACATACACACACACACACACACACAGACAGGTGGGCCGTATCCTTCCTTCTCATGTAATCTTCACTTCAGCAGATTCAGGCTCTGGGTGGGGGTGCCCGGGAGAGGCAGAAAGGTGTGTGTGTGTTAGGAGCAGTGAGTGAGTACCTGAGAAAGAGTCCCAGCGCCCGTGGTACGATGTGCAGGTCCAGGGCCTACAAGCTCCGCCCCCACTCAGCGTATCGTCACTCAGGTGACACACCTCCATCACCTCAAAGTTCTGCCGGAAATCTGACACTGACATCCTGAGAGCAACAAGCAACAGAACAGTAACCATCAAGAACACCTAATAACACACACACACACACACACACTCACACACACACACACACTCTCACCCTTAGAGCACGGTTTATAAGTCTCACCAGAATTCCCCGTCCTCCACTGCAACCCGCTCCAACCGCTGCTGCTCTACTCTGCTGACTGAACTCCACTCCACCCTACACACACACACACACACACACACACACACAGACACACACAGACACACACACACACACACACACAGACACACACAGATACACACAGACACACACACACACACACACACACACACACACACACACACACAGACACACACAGATACACACAGACACACACACACACACACACAGACACACACACACACACACACACACACACACAGACACACACACACACACACACACACACACACACACACAGTCACATTAAATCAGATGCGGTTTTATGACTAAATCACTGTGTTTGTTCTTCTCTCTGAGGTTTTTACTTTTTCTTTTAGTTACCCTTTGGAGTCGCTCCAAGGCCCCTCCCACTCCACTTTACCCCATGGGTTTCGCACCCGCACCAGCTCCACTGGACCATACTTAGTGCGGACCTAAACACACACACACACACACACACACACACACACACACACACTGTGTTCATCTGCTGTGAGACACTGGCAGCGCACTTCACACCAGTACAGGACTAAAGGCACATGAACCACAAGAAACAAAATGGTGGCCAATCACAGTCAGGGGGAGGAGTCTCGTGTGGTGTTTGTCCTCACCGTTTCGAGGCCCGTCACTGTGTAGGCATGTTTAAACAGGATTCCTAACTCATTCCTCTTCTCGAGAGGACCCTACACACACACACACACACACATTATATATATATATAAAATATTAAATAATAAAAATAATAAAATAAAACTTTTACTGCAGCAATACTGAAAAAACACTACGTAGATTTAGGAGAGAGACCTGAGTGTTAGCACAGTTGATGAGGGTCCCCCGGGCCAGCAGGGGGCGCAGGAATGAGCCGAGGGCCTGCGGGAGAGAGTGCACCATCAGCACTTCAGTAACTCCACCAGTCATATCCACCAGAGCCTCATGGGGGTAACCCAGATTCAGAGCAGGATAACCACCCTTTAACCTGCACACACACACACACACACACTTCAGTCCACTTCCTTTATCTACAGGTGAATCATTAACAGGTGTGGAGTATAAATGATTCCAGTATAATAAAATAATTACAGTTGAAATATCAGATATCAGAGGAGTGTCCCTTCACTACCCTCGTCCCGGGAGCGTCCCCAGAAGTCCTCTAACAGTCTTCACAGGTGAATCATTTACAGGTGTGGAGTATTAATGATGATAAAATAATAATGCTAATGATTGATTAATAATTACTGATGGTAGATCAGGTTTCTAACTGCAGATGATGTGTGTGTACCGTGGGCGTCGCTCACACTGGGAGTCAGTTCAGTTACGTTAGCTAAGCTAGTCACTCTGTTTTATACGAACTTGGCGTATGCTTTCTCCAGCAGGGGGCTCCAGAACTCGCTGTTCTGACTGGAGCGCAGGTAGATCAGCTGACCGTTCTGAGTGGGCAAACGGTCATCCACCTTTACCTCCACCCATTGACCGTACTGCCAGAACTAGAGAGAGAGAGAAGGAATCAATACAGATGATTCTGTTCAGTATAAATGATCCAGTTCTATACAAATGATTCATGTTTGATTCGGTTTCAGAGCTTCGGTTCTAACAGACTGACCCGGAACGAGAACCCGCCGGTGTATCTCTGCTGGAAGCTCTGCTCCATCGGCACCACGCGCTTCAGCAGAGGAGGATTCATAGATACAGAGGCCAACGCAGACAGGAACCAGCAGTCATCTAACACACACACACACACACACACACTGTTAACCTGATATATATATATATATATATATATTAATATTGCGCACCAGCTTCTTGCTGGAGTTTTCTGATCCACCTTAATGGAGCAGCAGGTGCATTCTGGCGCCTCAGGCCAGTTTAAGGTGGATCAGAAAATGACGAAACCAAGAACAATGTAACTGCTGCAGCGTTTTAACAAGGAACTGACATTATTATTATTATTATTATTATTATTATTACTCAGGACTCCTTGACAGACATCCATCCGTGTGGCCCCATCCACTATGAACTGCGGGAAAGCACAGAGCTCCTAGACAGACACGCACACACACACACACACACACACACACACACACACACAGAGTTAAGGCTAATTTCCGCAGTGTTTGTGAGTCATGTGGTCAGAGATGACCCAGCAGAGCTGCAGCAGAAAACAGCCTGCAATAAAGCTCAGAGTTCAGAGCTAAACCGGGTTCAGTGACTGACCCGGACCGGTCTGACTTTCAGCAGGCCACACCCACCAGCATACCTCCCACCAGTCTGACTTTCAGCAGGCCACACCCACCAGCATACCTCCCTCCAGTCTGACTTTCAGCAGGCCACACCCACCAGCATACCTCCCACCAGTCTGACTTTCAGCAGGCCACACCCACCAGCATACCTCCCACCAGTCTGACTTTCAGCAGGCCACACCCACCAGCATACCTCCCACCAGTCTGACTTTCAGCAGGCCACACCCACCAGCATACCTCCCACCAGTCTGACTTTCAGCAGGCCACACCCACCAGCATACCTCCCACCAGTCTGACTTTCAGCAGGCCACACCCACCAGCATACCTCCCACCAGTCTGACTTTCCTAAACACTTAAAGTAGAAACAACACAGTTCTGTCCTGTCTGTCTCTCTGACTGTCTGTCTGTCTCTCTGTATGTCTGTCTGTCTCTCTGACTGTCTGTCTCTCTCTCTGACTGTCTGTCTCTCTGTCTGTCTGTCTCTCTGTCTGTCTGTCTGTGTCTCTCTGTCTGTCTGTCTGTGTCTCTCTGTCTGTCTGTCTGTCTCTCTGTCTGTGTCTCTGTCTGTCTGTCTCTCTGTCTGTGTCTCTCTGTCTGTGTCTCTCTGTCTGTCTGTGTCTCTCTGTCTGTCTCTCTGTCTGTTTGTCTCTGTCTCTCTGTCTGTCTCTCCCTCAGGCGCCGTTCTGGCAGTTGTTAGCCACATGCAGGTCCAGACAGTGTCTCTAATCTTCTATAATCAAAAGTCGAACCTGAAGCTACCTGCATTCCAGCAGGTGCATTAATTCATACTGGATTCTAAATGCATAATAAATAAATGCATAATGGAATTCATAGCGGATAATGATTCATTCTTAAGGTATATTGAAATGTGTGTGTGTGTGTGTGTGTGTGTGTAGTGACCTGTGGTCGTTTCCACTCTACAGCAGGTTTGAGCTGAATGTTTAGAGGAAATGAAAAATCCACGAAAAGCCGCGACGCCGCAGGAGGCAGAGAGTCCCTCACACTCTTCTTCTGCTGCATCTGGTACTGTTCCATAATTCCTGCAGAACATTAATATGAGATTATCCCATAAATCCAGACTTACCTCCCGAACTAACCTCCTATACAACTCACCCCCAAACTCACCCTTTTAACCCTTTCAAACCCGTCTGTTCAGTAATAACTCAGAGGCACATCCAGGTCTCTGGACGGTTCTGCTGCAGCAGTAGGTTTTTACTTTCGGGCCGGGGTTTGCCGGCTCTGCAGGTCGGTTACCGAGAAAATGAAAAATCTGTATATATATTTGTATATTTGTATTTTGTATTTTTTTTTGCTTATTTCTATATTTTCATATTTTTATATTTTATTCTTTAACTTAAATGTAACTTATTCTATTTTTATTTTCTTCATTTTTATTCTATTTTTCTTTTGCACTTCTGCACTTTACTTCATTAAGTTAAGGTTTAGTTAAGTTTAAATGTAGATTTTTATTGTATAGCTTGATGTGAGCAGACTGTCAAAAAAGCATTTCACTGCAAGTTATACTGTGTATGACTATGTATGTGACAAATAAAATTTGATTTGATTTGATTTGATTTTTTGATTTTTACCTCTTCAGACTGAAGCTCGCTCACATGAGAGTGGAGAAAGTTTCAGGGCATCGGTTTCTCAGAGCAGTTCCAGAATAAAAGTCCCTGCAGTAAAAACAAGTAAAACACTTTTTACTACAGCTTCGGTGTTAGCACTGTGTAGCATTAGCATTAGCAGTAAATAGAGTGGGTCACTCACCCGGGCTGGCTCCTGCTGCTGAGTGTAGAGAGTTCCAGCGCTCTCCAACTGAACTCTTCCTACTTCTGTCCTGCTGCCGTTCTCCCTGACCACACCCCTCTACCTGGTGCCAGGTAAACACACCTGCAGGCCAAAAGAAATGAAGCAGAGGGTTCAGATTACAGTTCCACCCTTTCTTTAGAAAGACTGAAGAGATGCACTGAACTGATTATAGTCTTTAGAGTGGTTAGCTTCAAAATGTGTCATGCTAATTCAGCGCTGTCACACTTTAGCCGAGAGTAAAGCAGAGAGTAAAGCAGAGAGTAAAGCAGAGTGTAAAGCAGAGTGTAAAGTAGAGTGTAAAGCAGAGTGTAAAGTAGAGTGTAAAGCAGAGAGTAAAGTAGAGCGTAAAGTAGAGTGTAAAGCAGAGAGTAAAGTAGAGTGTAAAGTAGAGAGTAAAGCAGAGAGTAAAGTAGAGTGTAAAGTAGAGTGTAAAGCAGAGAGTAAAGTAGAGAGTAAAGTAGAGTGTAAAGTAGAGTGTAAAGCAGAGTGTAAAGCAGAGAGTAAAGTAGAGTGTAAAGCAGAGAGTAAAGTAGAGAGTAAAGTAGAGTGTAAAGCAGAGTGTAAAGCAGAGAGTAAAGTAGAGTGTAAAGCAGAGAGTAAAGTAGAGAGTAAAGTAGAGTGTAAAGCAGAGAGTAAAGTAGAGTGTAAAGCAGAGTGTAAAGTAGAGTGTAAAGCAGAGAGTAAAGTAGAGCGTAAAGTAGAGTGTAAAGCAGAGAGTAAAGTAGAGTGTAAAGTAGAGAGTAAAGCAGAGAGTAAAGTAGAGTGTAAAGTAGAGAGTAAAGCAGAGAGTAAAGTAGAGTGTAAAGTAGAGTGTAAAGCAGAGTGTAAAGCAGAGAGTAAAGTAGAGTGTAAAGTAGAGTGTAAAGCAGAGTGTAAAGCAGAGAGTAAAGTAGAGTGTAAAGCAGAGAGTAAAGTAGAGAGTAAAGCAGAGAGTAAAGTAGAGTGTAAAGTAGAGTGTAAAGCAAAAGGTAAAGCAGAGAGTAAAGCAGAGTGTAAAGCAGAGTGTAAAGTAGAGTGTAAAGCAGAGAGTAAAGTAGAGCGTAAAGTAGAGTGTAAAGCAGAGAGTAAAGTAGAGTGTAAAGTAGAGAGTAAAGCAGAGAGTAAAGTAGAGTGTAAAGTAGAGTGTAAAGCAGAGAGTAAAGTAGAGAGTAAAGTAGAGTGTAAAGTAGAGTGTAAAGCAGAGTGTAAAGCAGAGAGTAAAGTAGAGTGTAAAGCAGAGAGTAAAGTAGAGAGTAAAGTAGAGTGTAAAGCAGAGTGTAAAGCAGAGAGTAAAGTAGAGTGTAAAGCAGAGAGTAAAGTAGAGAGTAAAGTAGAGTGTAAAGCAGAGAGTAAAGTAGAGTGTAAAGCAGAGTGTAAAGTAGAGTGTAAAGCAGAGAGTAAAGTAGAGCGTAAAGTAGAGTGTAAAGCAGAGAGTAAAGTAGAGTGTAAAGTAGAGAGTAAAGCAGAGAGTAAAGTAGAGTGTAAAGTAGAGAGTAAAGCAGAGAGTAAAGTAGAGTGTAAAGTAGAGTGTAAAGCAGAGTGTAAAGCAGAGAGTAAAGTAGAGTGTAAAGTAGAGTGTAAAGCAGAGTGTAAAGCAGAGAGTAAAGTAGAGTGTAAAGCAGAGAGTAAAGTAGAGAGTAAAGCAGAGAGTAAAGTAGAGTGTAAAGTAGAGTGTAAAGCAAAAGGTAAAGCAGAGAGTAAAGCAGAGTGTAAAGCAGAGTGTAAAGTAGAGTGTAAAGCAGAGAGTAAAGTAGAGCGTAAAGTAGAGTGTAAAGCAGAGAGTAAAGTAGAGTGTAAAGTAGAGAGTAAAGCAGAGAGTAAAGCAGAGAGTAAAGTAGAGTGTAAAGCAGAGAGTAAAGTAGAGTGTAAAGTAGAGTGTAAAGCAGAGTGTAAAGCAGAGAGTAAAGTAGAGTGTAAAGCAGAGAGTAAAGTAGAGTGTAAAGTAGAGAGTAAAGTAGAGTGTAAAGCAAAAGGTAAAGCAGAGTGTAAAGCAGAGTGTAAAGTAGAGTGTAAAGCAGAGAGTAAAGTAGAGTGTAAAGCAGAGAGTAAAGTAGAGTGTAAAGTAGAGTGTAAGGCAGAGAGTAAAGTAGAGTGTAAGGTAGAGTGTAAAGCAGAGTGTAAAGCATAGAGTAAAGTAGAGTGTAAAGTAGAGTGTAAAGCAGAGAGTAAAGCAGAGAGTAAAGTAGAGTGTAAAGTAGAGTGTAAAGCAAAAGGTAAAGCAGAGAGTAAAGCAGAGTGTAAAGCAGAGTGTAAAGTAGAGTGTAAAGCAGAGAGTAAAGTAGAGTGTAAAGTAGAGTGTAAAGCAGAGAGTAAAGTAGAGTGTAAAGTACAAATAAAATTTGATTTGATTTGATTTGATTTTTTGATTTTTACCTCTTCAGACTGAAGCTCGCTCACATGAGAGTGGAGAAAGTTTCAGGGCATCGGTTTCTCAGAGCAGTTCCAGAATAAAAGTCCCTGCAGTAAAAACAAGTAAAACACTTTTTACTACAGCTTCGGTGTTAGCACTGTGTAGCATTAGCATTAGCAGTAAATAGAGTGGGTCACTCACCCGGGCTGGCTCCTGCTGCTGAGTGTAGAGAGTTCCAGCGCTCTCCAACTGAACTCTTCCTACTTCTGTCCTGCTGCCGTTCTCCCTGACCACACCCCTCTACCTGGTGCCAGGTAAACACACCTGCAGGCCAAAAGAAATGAAGCAGAGGGTTCAGATTACAGTTCCACCCTTTCTTTAGAAAGACTGAAGAGATGCACTGAACTGATTATAGTCTTTAGCGTGGTTAGCTTCAAAATGTGTCATGCTAATTCAGCGCTGTCACACTTTAGCCGAGAGTAAAGCAGAGAGTAAAGCAGAGAGTAAAGCAGAGTGTAAAGTAGAGTGTAAAGCAGAGAGTAAATTAGAGCGTAAAGTAGAGTGTAAAGCAGAGAGTAAAGTAGAGTGTAAAGTAGAGAGTAAAGCAGAGAGTAAAGTAGAGTGTAAAGTAGAGTGTAAAGCAGAGTGTAAAGCAGAGAGTAAAGTAGAGTGTAAAGTAGAGTGTAAAGCAGAGTGTAAAGCAGAGAGTAAAGTAGAGTGTAAAGCAGAGAGTAAAGTAGAGAGTAAAGCAGAGAGTAAAGTAGAGTGTAAAGCAAAAGGTAAAGCAGAGAGTAAAGCAGAGTGTAAAGCAGAGTGTAAAGTAGAGTGTAAAGCAGAGAGTAAAGTAGAGCGTAAAGTAGAGTGTAAAGCAGAGAGTAAAGTAGAGTGTAAAGTAGAGAGTAAAGCAGAGAGTAAAGTAGAGTGTAAAGCAGAGAGTAAAGTAGAGTGTAAAGTAGAGTGTAAAGCAGAGTGTAAAGCAGAGAGTAAAGTAGAGTGTAAAGCAGAGAGTAAAGTAGAGTGTAAAGTAGAGAGTAAAGTAGAGTGTAAAGCAAAAGGTAAAGCAGAGTGTAAAGCAGAGTGTAAAGTAGAGTGTAAAGCAGAGAGTAAAGTAGAGTGTAAAGTAGAGTGTAAGGCAGAGAGTAAAGTAGAGTGTAAAGCAGAGTGTAAAGCATAGAGTAAAGTAGAGTGTAAAGTAGAGTGTAAAGCAGAGAGTAAAGCAGAGAGTAAAGTAGAGTGTAAAGTAGAGTGTAAAGCAAAAGGTAAAGCAGAGAGTAAAGCAGAGTGTAAAGCAGAGTGTAAAGTAGAGTGTAAAGCAGAGAGTAAAGTAGAGTGTAAAGTAGAGTGTAAAGTAGAGTGTAAAGCAGAGAGTAAAGTAGAGTGTAAAGTACAAATCAAATTTGATTTGATTTGATTAGATTTTTTGATTTTTACCTCTTCAGACTGAAGCTCGCTCACATGAGAGTGGAGAAAGTTTCAGGGCATCGGTTTCTCAGAGCAGTTCCAGAATAAAAGTCCCTGCAGTAAAAACAAGTAAAACACTTTTTACTACAGCTTCGGTGTTAGCACTGTGTAGCATTAGCATTAGCAGTAAATAGAGTGGGTCACTCTATTTACTAAATAAAGTAGAGTGTAAAGCAAAAGGTAAAGCAGAGAGTAAAGCAGAGAGTAAAGTAGAGTGTAAAGTAGAGAGTAAAGTAGAGTGTAAAGCAAAAGGTAAAGCAGAGAGTAAAGTAGAGTGTAAAGCAGAAAGTAAAGCAGAGAGTAAAGCAGAGAGTAAAGTAGAGTGTAAAGCAAAAGGTAAAGCAGAGTGTAAAGCAGAGTGTAAAGCAGAGTGTAAAGTAGAGAGTAAAGCAGAGAGTAAAGCAGAGTGTAAAGTAGAGTGTAAAGCAGAGAGTAAAGCAGAGAGTAAAGTAGAGTGTAAAGTAGAGTGTAAAGCAGAGTGTAAAGCAGAGTGTAAAGCAGAGTGTAAAGTAGAGAGTAAAGCAGAGAGTAAAGCAGAGTGTAAAGTAGAGTGTAAAGCAGAGAGTAAAGCAGAGAGTAAAGTAGAGTGTAAAGTAGAGTGTAAAGCAGAGTGTAAAGCAGAGTGTAAAGTAGAGTGTAAAGCAGAGAGTAAAGCAGAGAGTAAAGCAGAGTAAAGTAGAGAGTAAAGCAAAAGGTAAAGCAGAGAGTAAAGCAGAGTGTAAAGCAGAGTGTAAAGTAGAGTGTAAAGCAGAGAGTAAAGCAGAGAGTAAAGCAGAGTGTAGAGAGTAAAGCAGAGTGTAAAGTAGAGTGTAAAGTAGAGTGTAAAGCAGAGAGTAAAGCAGAGAGTAAAGTAGAGTGTAAAGCAGAGAGTAAAGTAGAGTGTAAAGTAGAGTGTAAAGCAGAGAGTAAAGCAGAGTGTAAATTAGAGTGTAAAGCAGAGAGTAAAGCAGAGTGTAAAGCAGAGAGTAAAGCAGAGAGTAAAGTAGAGAGTAAAGTAGAGTGTAAAGTAGAGAGTAAAGCAAAAGGTAAAGCAGAGAGTAAAGCAGAGTGTAAAGCAGAGTGTAAAGTAGAGTGTAAAGCAGAGAGTAAAGTAGAGAGTAAAGCAGAGTGTAAAGCAGAGTGTAAAGTAGAGAGTAAAGCAGAGTGTAAAGTAGAGTGTAAAGCAGAGAGTAAAGCAGAGAGTAAAGCAGAGTGTAAAGTAGAGAGTAAAGCAGAGAGTAAAGTAGAGTGTAAAGCAGAGTGTAAAGTAGAGTGTAAAGTAGAGTGTAAAGTAGAGTGTAAAGCAGAGTGTAAAGCAGAGAGTAAAGCAGAGAGTAAAGTAGAGAGTAAAGCAGAGTGTAAAGTAGAGAGTAAAGCAGAGAGTAAAGTAGAGTGTAAAGTAGAGTGTAAAGCAGAGAGTAAAGCAGAGAGTAAAGCAGAGTGTAAAGTAGAGTGTAAAGCAGAGAGAAAAGTAGAGAGTAAAGCAGAGAGTAAAGCAGAGTGTAAAGTAGAGTGTAAAGCAGAGAGTAAAGCAGAGAGTAAAGCAGAGTGTAAAGTAGAGAGTAAAGCAGAGAGTAAAGTAGAGTGTAAAGTAGAGTGTAAAGCAGAGAGTAAAGCAGAGAGTAAAGTAGAGTGTAAAGCAGAGAGTAAAGTAGAGAGTAAAGCAGAGTGTAAAGTAGAGTGTAAAGCAGAGAGAAAAGTAGAGAGTAAAGTAGAGAGTAAAGCAGAGTGTAAAGTAGAATGTAAAGCAGAGAGAAAAGTAGAGAGTAAAGCAGAGAGTAAAGCAGAGTGTAAAGCAGAGAGTAAAGCAGAGTGTAGAGTGTAAAGTAGAGTGTAAAGCAGAGTGTAGAGTGTAAAGCAGAGAGAAAAGTAGAGTGTAAAGCAGAGAGTAAAGCAGAGTGTAGAGTGTAAAGCAGAGTGTAAAGCAGAGTGTAAAGCAGAGTGTAGAGTGTAAAGCAGAGTGTAAAGCAGAGTGTAGAGTGTAAAGCAGAGTGTAAAGCAGAGTGTAGAGTGTAAAGCAGAGAGTAAAGCAGAGTGTAGAGTGTAAAGTAGAGTGTAAAGCAGAGTGTAGAGTGTAAAGCAGAGAGAAAAGTAGAGTGTAAAGCAGAGAGTAAAGCAGAGTGTAGAGTGTAAAGCAGAGTGTAAAGCAGAGTGTAGAGTGTAAAGCAGAGTGTAAAGCAGTGTTAAAGTGCAGAGGGAGAACGTCTACTCTGTTCAGACAGAACCTGGACGTGCTGCATCACGCTACACCCTGCAGACACTAACAGACTGCAGGAGTCTTCTAGAGAGGATCAGGTCAGAGCCCTGCTGGAACGTCGAGCTTCTGCTAGCAGATGATTTCAGATGGTCATCCAAGTGAAAACATTCCCTATACTGGCTTTTATTTTGGTTTTCAATACAGAGGACTCTGGGGACACACCGACGTTAGGCTGTTGTGGCTGGGGGGCTTCAAGCAGGCCGGACTTGTTGGGCAGGAGGGCGTTAAATACCTCTGCGACTGCAAGCTCATACTAGCAGAGCTACAAGTGGTCGGTCATTTCTTTTGGGAGTTCATGATTTGGAGCCACGCTTTAACAACAACGGTGACCAGACACTGTAAACATTTGGCTCCAAATTCTTGGACCAATCGTGGTTACCGGTGGTCTGAGGTCTCCGGCATCTGCATTTTTTTCTTCTACCAGCATGGTTCTTATAAAGCCCTCAACTCTGGAGAGACCTTCCTGCTGCTGTTCGGACTCAGACACTCTCTCAGGGTTTAAACCTGCATTAAAAACCCACCTTTTAGCTCAAGATGCAGCCTGTCTCCATACCAACCCTGCTCTGTCCTGCACTGTCCTGCACTGTCCTGCTCTGGATCCTCACAGTGATCATCCTCGCCGATGCAGAGCTGTGCTTGTGATTGTTTACCTGCATCATTTCTCGGCTCTTCTTTCACTGATGTTTTCGTCAGTTTGATTTCTGTGCACTTCGGTGTCGCGCTGATTTTAAGAAGAAATTAGAAGAAAATACCCAGCCAGCATGCTCAGATGGAGGGAACGTAGGCGAGGTGGGCTTCAGGTGGGCCTCATTTACATTTACATTTACATTTATGGCATTTAGCTGAGTCAGTGTAGTGTTAGGAGTCTGGCCCAAGGACTCTTATTGGTGTAGCGCAGCACAGTCACCCAGACTGAGAATCGAACCCTGGTCTCCAACATGGTGTGGTAGCTCACTGGCAGGTAGTGGTGTTATCTGTTGCGCCACACCAACCACAGGTGGGCATGGGCTCGGAGTGGGTTTGTGTATGTGTTTAGTGGGACCCAGTTCTTCCCTTCATTACAGCCCACCCTAATCTCACATGAGCCCTATCCAGGCCTCGTGTGCAGTGTTTAATCCAGATAGTGTTTTACCCTCTCCTGGTCCAGTCACTGACCCTGGTGGGCGTCCATACGTGAGGCCAAGGTGAAACGAGAGGACAAGGCTTTCAGGTCTCCCCGTGGACACGTCCTCTGGCTTTTAGTAAATACAGTAATAACAATAATCAGGACAGACAAAATGACAGTGGCGGGATGTCTGGGGAAAAAAAGGACGTCTGGTCAACCTGTCTGACCAGTTTGACCAGTTTGTGCTGGTCAGGCTGTGTTGTTCAGCAGGGTGGGGTCCAATTAACCCAACAACAAAAGCTCAAAAACACCCCCCCCAACACACACACACACACGCACACACAGCAGTGAGGAGATAAGAGGTCAGGGAACAGAGAGGAGTGGTGGGTGGTGGTTTGGTTTCTATGCAAATTCAGCTGTGAGTTTAACAGTGGAGGTGGAGATGGAAATGTTTGGACTGTGTATAGCTCTGTGTATGAGCACAAATCCATGCTCAAATAAGGCCTACACCCCTTACAGCCTTAGAAATATACTTTATGTCCAAATGTTTGTGGACACCTTCTAATTAATGCATGGATGGTATGGAGAGCGTGGCGGACGCTGCCCTTCTCTGTGCAGTAATCTGGGATTAAAACCTGTTTTCTTCTTCATGGCATTTTGATGTCTCTGTTTATTAGGTACTGTCGCCCCCCACAGGACTAACACGCACATGCAAGCGTTTTCATCTGTTTTTAAAATAACATCTGGATACGGGTGGATGGGGCCTCAAATTCCTTCTGGTACCCAAACTTTTGCACTGTTTTCACACCAAAACTAAACAGAACACTAAGGATTTTCCTCTTATGTTTTCTGGAGATCAGAACAACGTAGTAGTTCACGTACAGACGTACAGAGAATAGTGATGAAGAGGATCCAGTTCCACCCCCTCCAAGGTGGAGGTTCTGAAAGGTGGGGGTCCCTCTTTGTTTGTGCCCCCCCTCTCTTCCCACACAGAAACAGAAACCCTGGTTGAGAGGAAGTGTGTGTTTATTGGAGTCCAGAACCGAACAGCAGAGCAGAACTCAGTGTATAAAAGTGTGTGTTGGGTCAAACGTCCTCAAAGCGCTCGGCCCAGAACCACAGCTGTCTCAGAAATCCAGTCCCGGGTGGGTCGCTGTGTTTACAGATCAGAGTGTGCAGCAGAAGCAAATCCGGGTCCAAATCCGAAGAACTTTGTTCCAACTGCCTGGATGGGTCTGGACCAGGATTTGCCACCTGTGTGTGTGTGTGTGTGTTAAATATCACTGAGATGTAGCCATGATGCTGGACACACCTGGGGAGAGAGAGGAGGGAACACAGGTGTGAATACAGAGGGCAGACCGAAGCTGTGGAGCAGATGTTGAGACCGTTACAGAAGCACGTACTCTCAAAGTCGATCTTCTCTACGATGTTCTTGGGTTTGACGCTCTCCTCCTGATTATAAATGAAGATCTGACCTTCTTCGTTCTCCACCCAGCCGTACTTATTCATCCACACCTTCACCTGCGTGTCTGCAGAGAGAGGGAGATCGATTAGGGCAGAAGAAGCAGGATGTCGAGCTGCACCTGACGAGTAAACATATGGGCATATGTGTGTATTCAGGGGCGGCGTCCTCCCAAAGACACGGTCTAAAGAAGCAAAGGTCAAACCGGAACCAGACGCCTACAGGGAGTCTTTACAGCACACTTCCTGTTTGTGTCACAGCACTGCTGTTCCGGCCCTTACTAATGTGTCACCAAACGCCTCCTAGCAAACCTCGGCGGCAGCAGCTGGCACATAATGAGTCTCATGGCTGGTGGGTGTAGGATACGGCGGCTGGTGGGTGCAGGATACGGCGGCTGGTGGGTGTAGGATACGGCGGCTGGTTAGGGATCCACCTGTTGGATTATAGGTTGCCATAGAAAAAAAAATTCTGGGCCACATGTGAAGGAGCCTTTGAAATGGGACAGCCTTGTCGTGACGCTGAGACACAATCAGTATTCAAACAGCCCCAGAACCAGAACACAGCTTATAACCTATTGGAGAATATTTCCTATACAGCAAATATATATTTCAAATATGTCTATTCCTGTACCGCCAAAAGTATTCACTCGCCTGCATTCGCGCACATATGAGCTGTGTGAATCCCAGTCTTAATCCACAGGGTTTAGGATGAAGTGAGGTCTCAGTCTCTCCTGTTTTCCACAGGGTTCAGGAGTTTAGTGTTTATGGGAAATTCTGACCGTTCGTCCAGAAGCACATTTGTGAGGTCAGACTCTGATGTTGGAGGAGAAGGCCGGGCTCACGGTCTCCACTCTAAAGGTGTCCTATCGAGTTAAGGTCCGGACTGTGTGCAGTCGCTCATTTCACGACTGGACTTGCTGCTCAGGTGGCGTCTGACCACAGTACCACGCTGGAGTTCACTGAGCTCCTCAGAGCGACCCAGTCTTTCACTAAGAATAGCTGAAACAGCTGAATTCAATGGTTCAGCCGGGTGAGTGAATACTTTCACATTTACAGCGTTTAGCAGACGCTCTTCTCCAGAGTTCTTACAGCAGAGCTTCAGCTGGTTTAAATAGACTCAAATTCAGATCCTCTAAT
>NC_132900.1:37500-90000 GCF_030463535.1 Salminus brasiliensis | reverse complement strand
TGTGTGTGTGTCTCTGTTGTGTGTGTCTCTGTTGTGTGTGTCTCTGTTGTGTGTCTCTCTGTGTGTATCTGTTGTGTGTCTCTCTGTGTGTCTCTGTGTATGTGTATCTGTTGTGTGTCTCTGTGTATGTGTATCTGTTGTGTGTCTCTGTGTGTGTCTCTGTGTATGTGTATCTGTTGTGTGTCTCTGTGTGTGTCTCTGTTGTGTGTGTATCTGTTGTGTGTGTCTCTGTTGTGTGTGTCTCTGTTGTGTGTATCTGTTGTGTGTATCTGTTGTGTGTATCTGTGTCTCTGTGTATGTGTATCTGTTGTGTGTCTCTGTGTGTATCTGTGTGTGTGTCTCTGTGTGTGTCTCTGTGTGTGTGTATCTGTGTGTGTCTCTGTGTGTGTATCTGTGTGTGTGTATCTGTGTGTGTGTGTGTCTCTGTGTGTGTGTATGTGTTGTGTGTGTATCTGTGTGTGTGTGTGTATGTGTTGTGTGTGTATCTGTGTGTGTGTGTATCTGTGTGTGTGTATGTGTTGTGTGTCTCTGTGTGTGTGTGTATCTGTGTGTGTGTCTCTGTGTATGTGTGTCTCTGTGTGTGTGTATCTGTGTATGTGTGTCTCTGTGTGTGTATCTGTGTGTGTGTGTCTCTGTGTGTGTGTGTATCTGTGTGTGTGTATGTGTTGTGTGTCTCTGTGTGTGTGTATGTGTTGTGTGTGTATCTGTGTGTGTATGTGTTGTGTGTCTCTGTGTGTGTGTATGTGTTGTGTGTGTATCTGTGTGTGTATCTGTGTGTGTATCTGTGTGTGTATGTGTGTCTCTGTGTGTGTGTGTATCTGTGTGTGTGTCTCTGTGTGTGTGTATCTGTGTGTGTGTCTCTGTGTGTGTGTCTCTGTGTGTGTGTGTATCTGTGTGTGTGTATGTGTTGTGTGTCTCTGTGTGTGTGTATGTGTTGTGTGTGTATCTGTGTGTGTATCTGTGTGTGTGTGTATCTGTGTGTGTATGTGTTGTGTGTCTCTGTGTGTGTGTATGTGTTGTGTGTGTATCTGTGTGTGTGTATCTGTGTGTGTGTGTATCTGTGTGTGTATGTGTTGTGTGTCTCTGTGTATGTGTGTATCTGTGTGTGTAACTGTGTGTGTGTATCTGTGTGTGTGTATCTGTTGTGTGTGTCTCTGTGTGTGTGTATGTGTTGTGTGTGTATCTGTGTGTGTGTATCTGTGTGTGTGTATCTGTGTGTGTGTCTCTGTGTGTGTGTATGTGTTGTGTGTGTGTATCTGTGTGTGTGTATCTGTGTGTTGTGTGTATGTGTTGTGTGTGTGTATCTGTGTGTGTATCTGTGTGTGTGTGTGTGTATCTGTGTGTGTATCTGTGTGTGTATCTGTGTGTGTGTGTGTGTATCTGTGTGTGTATCTGTGTGTGTATCTGTGTGTATCTGTGTGTATCTGTGTGTGTGTGTGTGTACCTGTGTGTATCTGTTGTGTATTTGTTTACCTGTCGATCCCTCGCAGCAGTTTTCCCACGTTCGCTCTCATCTGCTCAAACGCCATATCCTCGCGCTGCTCCGCTCCGCTCTTTGATCCGGATTATTTGCGGATTTAAACTTTATTTCGGTTTAATTTCTGTTCTGTTGTCGCACGCGCCCGCTCCACTGCAGCTCCACCGCCGGAAAAGGAAAGCCAGAGAGCCGGACACACTACCGGCACAGCGGCTTTACAAAATAAAAGCGGAGAGAGTTTCAACATGAATATATATATTTATATTTATTTATTCATATAAAAACTGAAAATAAAATACAATCAAACTAGTTCATAAATAATTATAGAATAATTAAGTGATTCATAATGTAAACTATTACTAAAATAAATGATCAAAGATACAGGTCTTTTATTTAAACATGACCCGGAAACACTGTAACACACACACACACACACACACACACACACACACACACACACACACACAGAGAGAGAGAGAATAAAAAGATCATATTAAAATATATAAATCTACTTTTAAATATATATATATATGCAAATACAAAAGTATAGATGTACAAATAAAAATGTACACAGGAACATCATGTATTATAATCTTCACCCCTTAATCTCGTTTCTAATAATGATGATAAAACCAAGTGGAATATACAATATTCTAATAAAGATTTAATAATGTTACCTCATATCAAGCATTGTAGTCATATACATACAAATTAGCATTGATCAACCACAGCAGGTGGATCAATAATCAATAATCAAATCATTGGAAATGTTCTGCCATTCTTGCTGATCAAAGTGTTGTGCTGAATTCTGCTTGTATGCTTTGTTACGTGCTCATCGCTCTGTCTGTCAGTATGTTTCTCTGTTCTGCTCTAGATCTGTATTTAGTTTTTCTGCTTTTAAATGAAATAAAGGTGTGAGGCTGAAACCGGTGCTATAGACATGTACAGGCTGGAGAGCGGAGGTCAGGAAAAACACGTTTATTTCTCCATTTCGTAAATTCTGAAAACACAAAGATATGCTTTTATACTTCTGTTAAAAAAAAAGTAGAAAAACCTGAGCAGTCACCTACAAATGACACCAGGATTCATGAAAATGGGATAAAAAAAGAAAGGAAACTGGTGGAAAAGCTCTAAGAGTGCTTCTATTCGTCGATACGCAGAAAAAACTACTCATTCTTCCGGACTTTGGAGGCGGGGGAACAGTCTACGCAGAAACACTTCAAACGTGAACAGGAATTCAGTACGATCACACTAGTAAAGATAAAAAAACAACAATAATAATATAAAATCACTCAAAAACAAACACAAACAGGTTTACAGAGGAAGAGAGTGTGCTTCAGGAAATTTACACGAATCCAGTGATGAGTGAGACCCCCTAAAGAGGGTGGTCCCGATACCAAAGGAGCCCTTAAACCCTTTTAACCACAATTGAAATATTATTTAACCAGTTATTTACCTAAAGCTGTGATCTGTCAATCAGGACAATAATTCAGCCAATCAGGATACAGGATTAACAGCGCTGCTTTGTTTTGTTTTGTCTTGTTTTTTATTGGGGGGGGAGGTTGGGGGGTCGTCAATAACCTGAATTAGGGCTGCACGATACATCGGCTGCTAATTGTTATCATGAGATCCACATCAACTAAACCACAGAGAGATCCTGACCAATCACAGCTCCAGCCGAGTCTCTGTGCGTTCATGTGCAGCGTTACTGATTCACTGTGATGCAGTCAGCGCTGCAGCGTCCATCTCAAACCCAGCTCGGACGTTCACTCCGTATCCTGCAGCTCTAAATCGGGTCAGTGTGTGGGAGGCGCTGAGGGTCCAGACTGGGCTTTAATTCAGTTTAACACAAATTAGTCTCGAATAAATCGCTCTGATTCCCTTCTGCGTTACAGCCGCTGTGAAAACTCTCCCAGTCTACACTAACCCACGGTTCTAACCCACGGTTCTAACCCATGGTTCTAACCCACGGTTCTAACCCCACTTCTGCACACGTCTGATTGCTACAAGTTTCAAAGCAAAAAGAGAACACAAACACACAGAAACACGCTTTCGTCATGATGATCCACACTTAGAGAAGGAGAGACAGGTGTAGAGGAGGAAGAGGAGACGCTGCGGGCGGGTCGGGCTGCTTTAGGCGCGCTCTCCGCGGATCCGACGGGCCAGCTGGATGTCTTTGGGCATGATGGTGACGCGCTTGGCATGAATGGCACACAGGTTAGTGTCCTCAAACAGACCCACCAGGTACGCCTCACTGGCCTCCTGTGAACACACACACACACACACACACACACACACACACACACACACACACACAGATCAGATTCTACACTAATATTCACACATTAGTAAATGTATTCACCTGAGCTTCAGCAAACGGTTACACTGTTACCCCACAGTGCTCAGCTAATCACCTGCAACTCCATCAATTACAGTCTAAAACACTGACGCTGTCCGTCCATCTGTCCAGCTGTCCATATCTCTCCATCCCCAGTTTACCCACCCATCCCTCCAACCGTCCACCCATCTACGTCTCCATCCTCGCATCCAGATTGTCACTGACCTGCAGGGCTCCAATGGCCGCGCTCTGGAATCTCAGGTCCGTTTTGAAGTCCTGGGCGATTTCTCTGACCAGGCGCTGGAACGGCAGCTTTCGGATCAGCAGCTCCGTCGACTTCTGATACCGACGGATCTCACGCAGAGCCACAGTACCCGGCCTGCAAAACCCCATGACCTTAATAACGATCTAAAGTTCTCAGGGCTGAAATGCCTGAGAACAGTTCTGTGTTTCTAAAGTTTAAAATATAAACATAAAGAACCACAGTCCAACTCCACATTCATCCAGAACCTGTTCTTAAGTGAAAGTGTACTTTAGTAAAACAGGTGCTCCGTCTCACCTGTAGCGATGGGGCTTCTTCACCCCTCCAGTAGAGGGTGCGCTCTTGCGGGCAGCTTTAGTGGCGAGCTGTTTACGGGGGGCTTTTCCTCCTGTGGACTTACGGGCAGTCTGTTTGGTACGGGCCATCGCTGCTCAAATCACCTGAAACAGGAAAATCAGGGGCGAACTGCGAATTTAAAACCATTAAAAAAAATGAATGTAAACAGATTTGTGTATCCTATTACTCCAATGGGCTCAGTGCACATTAACATATGCATAATTCAGTTCTTAAAAATATCAGTGATGAAGACGACCAAACACGGACTGTCTGGGACCCGTATGAGCACTTACACACCTACGTCTATATTCCTCCTCCCTGCATCGTATGATGTTTCTAATTCTGCATTACTTGCTTATAGAACCAGATATAAAATATTTCAGCTGATTTTACACACACACACACACACACACACTCACACACACACACACACACACACTCACACACACACGCACACACGCACACACACACACACTATACACACACACTATACACACACACACGCACACACACGCACACACGCACACTATACACACACACTATACACACACACTATATATTATCATATTCAGTATTATGAGTTTAAATTGAGCTTATTTGGGATAATCAGATGTGCTGTATTATTATTATTATTATTATTATTATTATTATTGATGATGATGATGATGATGGTGTAGTTCTGAGGCCTGCGCCCCCTCTGGTCGTGTGTATACACTACAGTGCTGCACGGTTCCAGGTTCGGTTCTGACCCGCAGGTTCTCTAAACCCAGTGTTTTTAGTTCGGGACATTTTTCTTTGCTGTTGCCAAGTCTCAGCAGCCTCCAGCCAATCAGCTTCCTCCCTTCACCATTCTAACCAATCACAGCAGCACAAGGCGGCACATGAGGCCTCGCCAGCGAAACCGCCAGCTGTAATTGGCTGACTGTGGGCAAACCCCGCCCGCTTTCAAGAGTGACATAATGGCTGCTGCGGAGACTGCGGAGGGAGAAAATAGCAGTTTGAAGAAGAGACGAATAAAACCACGATTTACAGCGAAACTGGAGTTTGTGTTTCGAGTCGGGGAGCGAGAGGCGCTTTCCTGCGCTGTAGGCGCCCCGCTGCAGCCGGGCTGGGGGGCTCGGGCTGGGGACCCGCTGTTATTGGAGGCAGACGGAGCTTCACCGGAACGCGGACCCGGAGAGGACCGCTAGCAGTTAGCTGCTCCCAACGCGACGCGCTTCTGACTCGCTCCTATTTCACAGCTTTACTTTTCTACTCGTTTTTAGGGTAATTAGTCATTTTAAAATACAAAAAAACATCTTTGTGTGCGTGAATTCTCTTATTTATGCTCGTTTACACAATAAGGTCGGCTATTTACAAACTCACCTGGTGTTTTTATTCCAAAAATGAAGAGACGTTAAAACCGCCCGAATCTTGATTTTGGGTGTTTGACGATATATTTTATTTCACACCTGTTTTCAAACATGTCCCACCTTTCCTTCGTGTGGATTGGATAAGCATTTCGTTTGAGTGATTGGTGTATTTTCTTGTCAATAAAGAGTAATAGCCAATGACGGCACAGGACGTTGGCGTAGCTAGCCAATCACAGCTCGACAGAGGCGGGGAGTGCCAGAATACGGGTGGGAAGAACAATCACGAGCTGCTTCGCTGCACAACAGCAGTGGAGGTGAAATGGCTGCTGTCGGCCATTTTGTGTGCCCCTCAGGCCGGCAGATAAACCCTGCACAGTTTAACTCATCTAAGCTTCTTATAGTTGTTGGGCGAAACTGGAGCAAGTAAAGTTTGTAAAAGTGGAAATATAAATCAAACTTAATCACAAGTTTAATGAAAGAGTTAAAGACTACATGTGAATCAGCCATTAGATTAGGAACCCACTGAACCTCGGAAAAGAAGGAGAGCGTCTCCCCCAGACTGACCAGACTGACCAGACTGACCAGAGCAGAGCCTAGTTTCACAGAGCTGCTTCACTGGGAGACAGAGTGTTCAGTGTGATGTGTGTTAATGAATTAATAAACACATAATATACACAAGTGTAAGTCATCCACATTTTACATTAGCACTGCCATCTGTCCACAAAAGCACTCTCACCCAAAATCAACAGAATAAGATAAAGTACGGAGGAACTGCAGCCTGTTAGACTGTCTACTGGTATCCAGAGTGAGAGGAGTGATCTACAGTAAAACAGCTCCAGAGTGAGAGGAGTGATCTACAGTAGAGCCGCTCCAGAGTGAGAGGAGTGATCTACAGTAGAGCAGCTCCAGAGTGAGAGGAGTGATCTACAGTACTACAGAGTGAGAGGAGTGATCTACAGTAGAGCCGCTCCAGAGTGAGAGGAGTGATCTACAGTAGAGCAGCTCCAGAGTGAGAGGAGTGATCTACAGTACTACAGAGTGAGAGGAGTGATCTACAGTAGAGCCGCTCCAGAGTGAGAGGAGTGATCTACAGTAGAGCAGCTCCAGAGTGAGAGGAGTGATCTACAGTACTACAGAGTGAGAGGAGTGATCTACAGTAGAGCCGCTCCAGAGTGAGAGGAGTGATCTACAGTACTACAGAGTGAGAGGAGTGATCTACAGTAAAACAGCTCCAGAGTGAGAGGAGTGATCTACAGTAGAGCCGCTCCAGAGTGAGAGGAGTGATCTACAGTAGAGCAGCTCCAGAGTGAGAGGAGTGATCTACAGTACTACAGAGTGAGAGGAGTGATCTACAGTAGAGCCGCTCCAGAGTGAGAGGAGTGATCTACAGTACTACAGAGTGAGAGGAGTGATCTACAGAGTGAATCCTAACCACTGCGCACTCCTGTGATGGGTTACACCTGCGGCGGAGTGAAGGCGTGTCTGTGCTGATGAAATGAGCAGGATCACAGTGTACTGGTCTGGGTCTGTTTATTACTGGTGTTAATGGGATGGGTGTAGCAGAGTGTTCAGTAGAGGTACGGGATGAGTTTATAGGGGACTCTGCGGCAGTACTCCCTCCACGCCTCTCCGTGTTTCTCCAGGCAGGAGGCCTCAATCTCCGCACTCCTCTTCCTCAGCAGGTTGAAGCACTGTAGAGCGGGCAGGTACGGCAGCAGGCTGGAGAACCCTGCACACACACCTGCGTTACACACCTGGCTGAGCTCACGAGACAGACACCGTCCTGTTTACCTGTTGTGTTTGTGTTATTAGTAATTCTGTGAGATGATGATGTGATGAGTGTGTGAGTGAGTGTGTGAGTGTGTGTGTGAGTGTGTGTGTGAGTGTGTGTGTGAGTGAGTGAGTGAGTGTGTGTGAGTGTGTGTGTGAGTGTGAGTGAGTGTGTGAGTGTGTGTGTGTGTGAGTGTGTGTGTGTGTGTGAGTGAGTGTGTGAGTGAGTGAGTGTGTGTGAGTGAGTGTGTGTGTGTGTGTGTGTGTATCTTCTATTGATCTGTGTATTAATAAGTAATGGAGTATTCCTCCTCTACTGTGGTGTGGGATCTGACCGCAGGGCAGGCACCAGGCAAACATCATCACAACGTCTCCCAGGTAGTTTGGATGGCGAACCCAGCCGAACCAGCTGGATACCAGCAGGTTCTGACCCGACGGGCTGCGGATGATCTCCAGGCCTGATCGTTAAACACAGAATGAGAGAAAACAGCTGCTTTACCATCCCACCATCACCCTGTCTGACCTGCGTCTGGACGGAGTGATGTGATGACTCGGTTCTGTACGGTCAGCATTTCTACACTAAGCCCCTCATAAACAACACCACTTACAGACGACCTGAAAACAACAACAACAACAACAACACAGGAGCAGACCATCTCTGAATATGTGGGTGGGAGAGGGGGGGTTCTGGTAGACACGGGTCAAGGGCGAGTCTCGTATCTGAGCACAGTGCTGTTATTCCATCTTACTAAGTCGTGGCCACTACTTAATTATCTTGTTCCCATGCCTTACTAAGTTGTGGCAACCATATCCTTTGATTTATTTGGGACGTCACCAGCGGCTCTCCTCCTCAGCTTCTCAGTGGGAGTTGTACACGACTGAACACACAGCTGACCCCTACCTGCGTGAGCCGGGTGGCCAGGGTTCTTGCGGAAGCTGCTCTTCTGCTCGTTGGAGAGGTAATACGCCAGGAAGCCGGCACCTGCACAGGAGAACCGAGAGGAACCTTCAGGTTACTGCACAGGACTGAACCCTGGAGAGCATCAGTGTTTAATCTCTAGCAGGTTTGGTTTGGATCAGAACACAGGTGTAAAGACCAGAGTTCACCAACCAGACGAACAGTGAGTGGAGAACAGGGGTGCGGCGCGTCCCACCACACACCTGTGTCCGTTCATGTCTGTCTCTCTGGCCAGTCTAAGAGGCCTGGAGAGCTTTCAGAAGCTCGGTTCTGGTTGGCTCAAGAACTGTTTATGATCTGAAATCCGGAACAGAACCTGTCCTGGAGCAGGTCAGATGTGCAGCATAGCACAACAGTTGCTATGGTGACATACCATTCAGAGCAAAGGTGGCAAATCCAGAAAGTTCTGAAAGTAAAAGTCCAGGCAGTCTGTGCTGGATTCGCCGCCTCTGATCCAGAGTCAGATCATTAACACAAGCCCCCCCCCCCACCCCATACCCCCACCCACCCCCACCCGGACTCCGACTGCGACTCCACTCACTGAAGAGCAGGATTATGGGCACGGCGGACAGGAAGGGGATGTGATTGGGCCGCTGAAGCAGGAAGTACACAGGCAGGCTGGAGAAGAAGGGGATCCAGATGTACTCGCCCAGAACCATCAGGAACCCGATGGACTCCTCAGTAAACTCCTTAGTGTCCAACACTGTCTCCTAAACGACAACCACACACACACACAAACAGGGCGGAGCTAGACCAGCTGTACTGTCAATCACTGAACATTAAAGCCAGTAAGTGAAGGAGAACCTCGTCAACGAGGAAGTCCAGGATGTAGATGATCTGGAAGGTGACGGTCAGCAGCAGAGCTAAAGAGAGGGAGTCTGTCTCTACTGCAGTCAGGACATAACACAGGTTCATCAAACCCTACACACACACACACACACACACACACACACAACCTTCAGCCTCTACACAGAACAGAAGACACAAGTGTCTCTGCACACAGTTCTCTGCTGAAGATCTAAACATTTACTCATTCAGAGGCGGGGGGGGTTTGGTGTGGTGTGGTTCTAGATAACCTCCCCAGTCAGAGCTGTTCTACAGTGGAGGTTCTAGATAAGCTCCTCCAGTCAGAGCTGTGGTTCTACAGTGGAGGTTCTAGATAAGCTCCTCCAGTCAGAGCTGTGGTTCTACAGTGGAGGTTCTAGATAAGCTCCTCCAGTCAGAGCTGTGGTTCTACAGTGGAGGTGAAGGGAAGCAGACGTCTGAAGCTCTACTAAAAGCTCCTCACAGAAAGTTCTTCACCTAATGGTGATGAAGACGCTGCCTGATGCCTGAGACACTGTTCTACCAGAGTTCTGAGAAGAGTTCGGCTCTAGAACCTGCTTTTAGAACCAGATCATTAAAATGGTGGAGGGATACATGCTGCAGGGTGTAGTGCAGCTACAGAAAGTAGTCCCTAAAGAGAACTGCATTAGTTCAGATTCTCTATTCACTATTTTACCCTCATCATCATCATCATCATCTTCATCATCATCATCTTCATCACTCCATATAAAACTCAGAAGACTCGTGTAGCTGCACTGGTGGGTTTGGATAGAAGATAAATTATGGGCTGTATCTGTGTTGTAGTCATGGCGACCGACACCTGCTTCCATTCATCTCCACTGTAGAGAGATCAGAGTGGGTCAGGTTCTCTACAGTGAAGCTCAGAACAGAGCGGTTCTCAGGATTGTCTCGTTTGTCGTCCTGATGTTCAGCAGCTGTTCAACATCACTGACTAGAACTAGAACTCAGCTGGAAATCGTTTGTCTAATTTGCAGACAGTCGTTCAGAATGCAGCTGAAATTCACAGTTCTGGTTATCAGACTCAGGTACCGGTGGGCGGAGCCTGCTAGGCTGAGACTGTAGCCCCTCCCACTCACCCAGCCGATGAAGCCGATTCTGACCATGGCGAACTGCTTCACATCGATTCTACCCAGACGAGGGTCCGTCTCTTTGCCCAGCGCAAAGTCCAGCAGGAAACAGCCTAAAGAGAATGTGCAAAGTACTTTACAACATAGTTCTAGATAACATGTTCTAGATAACAGTAACCACAACTGAGTCTATTAGAGCTTGATTAACACTTCCACATGCCTTGAGGAGAGTGTATGATGATTTGGACATACAGCTAGCACCATGCTAATTGGTGTACATAAGCTTGCATTACTTGTTAGCTACATTAGCTTCAGAGGTCCGGTGTGAAACTGTGGGAGTTGAACTCTCTGGCTGTACTCAGCAGTCGGTACCGGGTGTTCTCTATACATTAGCGGAACTATAACAAGTCTAAAACTCTAAAATTAAGCCCCTCCCCCAGACCTGTAATATTAACACCCTCCTCCCCCAGCGCTCTGGCACCTGTAGTGTTGTCCTGAGTGTGATCTGAGACCGGCCGCAGGTAGAGACACACACTGAGCAGCAGAGAGACGACACACCCCGCACTGACCAGCGCCAACACCCTGCCGGACACGCTGCCCGCCTTCACCCACCCACACTGCCACGCACATATCAGCAGCGCCACACACACTCCGAACGCGTGCAGGCCTGAGGGAGAGAGCAGGGTGAACAGTAAACAAACAGTAAACAAACAACACATTTACATCAGTAAACAAACAGTAGACAAACAACACATTTACATAAACAAACAGTAAACAAACAACAAATTTACATCAGTAAACAAACAGTAGACAAACAACACATTTACATAAACAAACAGTAAACAAACAACACATTTACATCAGTAAACAAACAGTAAACAAACAACACATTTACATCAGTAAACAAACCGTAAACAAACAAGACATTTACATAAACAAACAGTAAATAAACACATTTACGTCAATAAACAAACAGTAAACAAACAACATTTACATCAGTAAACAGTAAACAAACAACACATTTACATAAACAAACAGTAAACACACAGTAAACAGCGACTCACCGTTCAGACTGTACTTGAGCCGTTTGTCATGGAAACCCATCTTACCCTCCGCCACCTAAACACACACACACACACACATTCTCTCCCCAGTTTAGTCACTTCAGAGGTTTTTATGGTAACGCTGAAAATAAAGGTGATTAAGAAAAGATGAAGGAGTGCTTTGTTTCCTCACCTGTCCCACAGGTAGGTAGTAGAGCGCCCCCTGCAGCACAGTGAAAATCAGCACGATAGCAAAAGCGGTCCAGTCCCACAGAGGGGCTTTAACTAATCCGCTCAGAGTCCAGGGCTGGGCCGGGTCAGAGGGTGTACAGGAGTCCAGCAGCAGAACGAGAACCCCTCCCAACAACACACATAGCAGGAACAGGTCTACAACACACACACACACACACACACACACACACACTGAGACTCTGTAACAGCAGCCAGCTGTCCTTTCAGATCGGCTGTTCTCCTCTGAAGGTTCTTACAGGCTTGGTTCCACTCGCTGTGATCAGGTTTAACAGCAGGTTCCTCCCCGGGACCCCTGTTCTGCACACCGCGCTTCAGCTGTAGAACCGAGAACACACATTTCAGCACAGCAGCACACACTCCTCACCACAGTTCTGTTTAACCAGCGCTGTACATCAGCGTACTTCAGTGATATTAGATTAAGCCCCGCCCTTTTTATCTTTTGACTTCAGCTGAATGTCTTTTCCTGAGAGGAGAAAGTTGGACCCCCCACATCTGAGGGATGTTTCCTGCACGGTGGTCTTTGGCTGCTCACCGGGGGTCTTAGGTTTTCACGTGTTGTTATGTTGTTGATTTCTCGTGTTTTTACTGATTCTGTGAAGCTGCTTTGTGAAAAGCTACACACTCCTGATCTTCACTGGAGGAGAGCAAGGAGGAAATGGACCTCACAGCAAGACTGAAGTTCGGCAGAGAACCTCTACCAACACCAGGACGTCCTACAGAACATCGTAGGTCACATCAGCAGGACGCCGCTATACAGAACCATCCTATCAGCAGCAGCTGTGTTCAGCTACGAACACAGAGACATGTACCGCTGCGGACCCAGCATTCAGTCCTTATAGGTCTGCAGCGCCGCCGGGCAGTTACTTCCCATGAGCTCCATGTAGATCCATCAGCTTCTTATCTGCTTGGCCCGGGTCAGGGCCGCAGCCGAGCTGGAGCAAGGTGGGAATACCAAACGCCAATCCATCATCTCACACACACAGACTGAAGCAGGGATCGGACCCACAACCCAGGCCCAGCAGTTTACACAGCTTTACAGTGTGTTCCTGTAAGAGGCTTCTGTCTGGCTCAAGCATGACTGCAGGAGGGAAGAGGTCACCGCTGATCCGCAGCCGAACCCGACCGATCTACTCATTCACCCTCTCGCTAATGTTCGACTAGCTAATCAGCTCGCTAAAACACACAGTCACGGCCCGTCTGTGAGGGGTCTGTGGTGACGGGATCTGATTTTTGCAGAGCTCTAGCAGCTCCCATGTGGTCACTAGAGTGTTACCAGATGGTGTTGCTAGGTGGTTGCTATGGTATATCAGTGACTTGGGGTGTTGGTATTCTTGTATCATGGTGATGAGCTGCAGATCAGACTTACCTGATTCTCCTCAGAGCGGCTCTGCAGCTCCATCTCCCCACACATCCACCCGTCACACAAACCTTCAAACAGTTCAGAGTGTAAAAGCACAGCATCTCACACACACACACACACACACACACACCTGGTTAGAAGAGTTTATAAAGCCCTGTGTTTCACTGTTAGCCTCTCTGGGTTAGCAGCTCAGCAAGGACTTGAACCCACAACCCTGTGAGCAATAACCCCGTACTCTAACCACTGATCCACCACCGCCCGCCTGCCCGAAGCTCACACAGAGAACGTGAAAACATTAGAAACATAGAACCTGAATTCAGATGAGATTAAGTTGTGCAGAACTGTTAGAACCCACCTGAGAGCTGGAGGTGAGGCTGGAGGACCTGGACGAGCTGGAGGTGAGGCTGGAGGAGCTGGAGGTGAGGCGGTCGCTGGAGCGTAGCGTTGCTGCAGCAGCTCAGTGGCTTTTAAGAGGACTGTTGCATCACGGCTCTCCAACCAATCAGAGATTTCCAAACCTTCTCAGGGGGCTGAAGAGCAGTGAGGAGCAGAAGACGGTCACCTAGAATCTAAGAACACTCTAATAACACCCTCCATCTGACCTCTCTCCCCATAAACTCCCCATACACTCCCTATACACTCCTCAAACACTACTAATACACTCCCCATTCACTCCTCAACGACTCCCCATACACTCCCCATACACTCCTCAACAACTCCCCATACACTCCTCAAACACTCCCCGTACACTACTAATACACTCCCCGTACACTACTAATACACTCCCCATACACTCCTCAAACACTCCCCGTACACTACTAATACACTCCCCATACACTCCTCAAACACTCCCCGTACACTACTAATACACTCCCCATACACTCCTCAACGACTCCCCATTCACTCCTCAACAACTCCCCATACACTCCTCAAACACTCCCCGTACACTACTAATACACTCCCCATACACTCCTCAAACACTCCCCATACACTACTAATACACTCCCCATACACTCCTCAACGACTCCCCATTCACTCCTCAACGACTCCCCATACACTCCCCATACACTCCTCAACAACTCCCCATACACTCCTCAAACACTCCCCATACACTCCCCATACACTCCCCATTCACTCCTCAACGACTCCCCATACACTCCCCATACACTCCTCAACAACTCCCCATACACTCCTCAAACACTCCCCGTACACTACTAATACACTCCCCATACACTCCTCAAACACTCCCCGTACACTACTAATACACTCCCCATACACTCCTCAACGACTCCCCATTCACTCCTCAACGACTCCCCATACACTCCCCATTCACTCCTCAACGACTCCCCATACACTCCCCATACACTCCTCAACAACTCCCCATACACTCCTCAAACACTCCCCGTACACTACTAATACACTCCCCATACACTCCTCAAACACTCCCCGTACACTACTAATACACTCCTCAAACACTCCCCGTACACTACTAATACACTCCCCATTCACTCCCCATACACTCCTCAACGACTCCCCATACACTCCTCAAACACTCCCCGTACACTACTAATACACTCCCCATACACTCCTCAAACACTCCCCATACACTACTAATACACTCCCCATTCACTCCTCAACGACTCCCCATACACTCCCCATACACTCCTCAACGACTCCCCATACACTCCTCAAACACTCCCCGTACACTACTAATACACTCCCCATTCACTCCTCAACGACTCCCCATACACTCCTCAAACACTCCCCGTACACTACTAATACACTCCCCATTCACTCCTCAACGACTCCCCATACACTCCCCATACATTCCTCAACGACTCCCCATACACTCCTCAAACACTCCCCATACACTACTAATACACTCCCCATACACTCCCAGTACACTACTAATACACTCCCCATACACTCCTCAACGACTCCCCATACACTCCTCAAACACTCCCCGTACACTACTAATACACTCCCCATACACTCCTCAACGACTCCCCATACACTCCTCAAACACTCCCCGTACACTACTAATACACTCCCCATACATTCCTCAACGACTCCCCATACACTCCTCAAACACTCCCCGTACACTACTAATACACTCCCCATACACTCCTCAACAACTCCCCATACACTCCCCATTCACTCCTCAAACACTCCCCGTACACTACTAATACACTACCCGTACACTACTAATACACTCCCCATACACTCCTCAACGACTCCCCATACACTCCTCATACACTCCTTAAACACTCCTCATACATTCACGAACACTCCTCGTGCACTCCTTGTATCTGAGTGAACTCTCAGCCTGGTTGCACCAGAGGGAAATTCAGCAGAGCTGGGGCACAGCTTTACATTAGTGATCAGTTTTAGATGTGACAGATTCACTACGCCAGAACACTCTTCACACTCTTCACACTCTGCACACTCTTAACCCTTTAATTTCCAGCAGAGCCGAATAGTGGACTAGTACTGAACTACTGCAGAGATCAAACCCCAGCTCCAGTCCCCCGAGGATCCCAGCCCCTCACTGCCCTGTCTGACTGACAGTCTGAACCGTAAGAGCCGAGATGGGTTAAGAGTGTGGTGTGAGAATAGGGAAGTGTGTGTGTGTGTGTGTGTGTGATTATGTAATGTAGAGAAGCTGTTGGATTAACACACTCATAACTGTCAGCAGGAAATGCTGGTGTGTGCTAACGCTAACGTCGGGGCAGTGGTGTGTGTTCGGGGTGTTAATCTGCTGTGGACTCTGAGGTCGGTTCTGTATATAAACGTTCAGTCGAGGACTTTTAGTCGAAACCCTGACACAGGTCACACAGGTCACACAGGTCACAGTCAGAGTTTTCATTTGTTTTACAATTTAAATAAATAAATAGGGGGAGGGGTTAGAGGGGGAGTTATTTGAGCATTTGACGATATTAAAGATAATAAGATGCAAAAATAAATAAATGTATTGGTTCGAAAAACACCTGTTTTGTGGTTCCAGCCTGTTTGTGTTAACAGTGAAACAGATTTCCAGATACATGTACGGCCGTCTCCTGTGTGACTGAGAGATTTTCTAAATAATATCATGAAATCAAAAAGTGTCTCGAATTTAGGTGAAATTGGGTCAGTTATAATAACTGATTAAATAACAGCAGCTGTTCAACACTTTAATTATGTTAATAGAACTGATGTAGAGATGAAACACTCTGTAGATGTAGAGAAATCACCCTGAATAGCGCCCCCTGTAGACCACCTCTGCACACTGCGTGTTCTGTGTGTGGAGGAGTTCAGGTGGAGAGATTTCAGAAACGAATCTACTCCCAGAATATCCAGAACCTACAGTTAAAGAACCTTATCTAGAACCTAAATATCAGAAGCTGGAGGGTTATGCTCCTCCTGCTCCTCCTGTAGTCCTCAGCCCCTCCTCTGAATCTCCTCTTTATGGTCCGCTCTGAGGAGTCGACTCTCCGCAGCGGCTCGTTGGTCTAGGGGTATGATTCTCGCTTTGGGTGCGAGAGGTCCCGGGTTCAAATCCCGGACGAGCCCGAGTTTAGTTTTTCCTCTCAGATCCTCAGATCTTTTCTCTGAACCTGGAGAATAGAAACGTTTACATTTCTAACCTACAGCTGACCAGACGCTGACCAGACGCTGACCGGACTGACCGGACTGACCGGGTCGGGTTCGGATGCTCTGGTCTTTCACTGCTGCTGTTAAACAGCTTCTCCCTCTGGCTCAGTTATTCACAGCGGATTCAGGTGAAGCCTCTGCGGGCTGCAGGATCACTGACCCTCACTGCTTCTATACCTTCATGCCGGCCGTGCCCCTCAGGCCGGTTAGCTCAGTTGGTTAGAGCGTGGTGCTAATAACGCCAAGGTCGCGGGTTCGATCCCCGTACGGGCCACGAAGCCTTTTGCACGGCCCCACCACATCGCCTCAAAGCCCGGGTTAAGTGCTGCGTGTCACGCGCTGTAAAGAGCAGCAGCTGATTTCCCACAGTGGACAGTGGACAGGAGGACTGCGGTCAGGGGGTAGCCGAGCTCACCTGGGCCAGAGCCGAGCGCAGAGAGTCGCCCATCACTGAGCCGATCAAGTTGATCACTTTGGGGAAGTAAATTGCTAGGTGGTGTTGTTAGGGGGTTGCTAGGTGGTGTTGTTAGGGGGTTGCTAGGTGGTGTTGTTAGGGGGTTGCTATGGTGTTGCTAGGTGGTTGCTAGGTGGTCACAGACTGGCGAGGCGATGTTTTTTAGCATTCAATCTTTATTTTTCATTAACAATAAATTATACTTTACAAAATGAAGTAGGACTGTAAGTTTCAATTACCTTTTATTGCACAATGAACATCACATGTGACCATGCGTAAAACACACACTCACAGTATATGTATGTTATATAGACACACACACACACACACACGTTATATAGACACTACACTGATCCAGCTGCATATTTCAAGAGCATTCCAGGTAGGAAGAACTTAATGGTTAAACCGGTTGTGTGGGATCACTCTTCCACACGTGTGTTGTGGCATGCATATGTGTGTGTGTGTGTGTGTGAGAGTGTGTGTGTGCGTGTGAGAGTGTGTGTACTGATGTCATTAAACTGTTGCTGCAGAACGTGCAAAACCTGCAGTTTCTCAGAGCGAAACACTCACCATAGACAAACACTACTCACAGCCAGTTACACTGCGGCGCGGTTAAAGGGCCCATATCGAGAAAATACAGTTCATTAATTAAAAAAACTAAGTTTGACTATTTAGAATAAATTGGTGACAGAGCAAACAGAACAAAAAACAAAGACTTTTTATAGGAACAGAAGCCTACAGCGGTTCAGCCCCAGCCCTGGAGGAACAGCCAATCAAAACACGGCTCATTTGCATTTATTTATCAGGCTGAAAGGTGCGGTATCATAAACATCGTGTTTAATTGTAATACAGTCAATACGGTTCTGGAGGGGGGGAATATGAAGCACAGCAGGTCAGGATGTGGGCCCTTTACCAGGAGAGGAGCTGAGTGTTAGGTAATTCAGGGTGTGTGCTCTGAAACACAGCTCAGCACTAAGGTGTGGCCGCGACATTCACACCTTCCATAAACACAGGTCCCGTCACAGGTCCCGATTTCTGTTCGCTTTAATTCCTTCATGGCAGCGGTTCCCCTAATAATCAGCGTGAGCGAGGTTCTTTTTCTTCATGCGGAACGTGACATGCAGAACCGTAGGGGTTTATAGGAGCAGCCGTTTAGAAGAGAGTGAGTTGGCCTCTCACTCTCTGGCTTCTTGTTGGAATTCCCTGTTCCACCTTAAAAGGAAAGGGAATTCCAACAAGAAGTTGGAGAACAAGAGAAGTCCAGTCTTGTCACCACAGCCGTGATCTTTGACCCTCCCTTGGAACGTGCATACCTGAGACAGAACAAACATTGGTGGCGCCCTCCAGTGGTTTCATTTGGTGCAATCTCGCTGACGTCCAGTCTTTATAAACAAGCCCACTTCACTGCTCCTGCTCCGATTGGTTGACCCTGGTGTAGCTGTGGAGTGCAGTTTTAGTGGTGCGGCGCCCTCTGGAGGCAGCTCTGGTGGCCCCCTGCGGTGCTCCCTGCGCCTGCTGGATCCTCTGGCACTCCTTCAGGTTCTGAGCTCGGACTTCCGAATTCAGGATCTCCTCCACCACGCGACACGGGAACCAGCCACGCTCGCCGTCATGCAGGCGCTCCCCCATCATCCAACCTAAGGCACAAGAGAGGAACACGTTCTAGATAACCTCCCCCAGTCAGAGCTGTTCTATAGAGGAGGTTCTAGATAAGCTCCCCCAGTCAGAGCTGTGGTTCTACAGTGGAGGTGAAGGGAAGCAGACGTCTGAAGCTCTAATAAAAGCTCCTCACAGAAAGTTCTTCACCTAATGGTGATGAAGACGCTGCCTGATGCCTGAGACATGGTTCTACCAGAGTTCTGAGAAGAGCTCGGCTCTAGAACCTGCTTTTAAAATCAGATCATTAAAATGGTGGAGGGATACATGCTGCAGGGTGTAGTGCAGCTACAGAAAGTAGTCCCTAAAGAGAACTGCATTAGTGGAGATTCTCCACTATTTTACCTTCATCATCATCATCATCATCATCAGTGCAATACACAGGTGGAGAAAGTATCTCCAGCAAAAAGATGTTTGGGATTCAGTCTGTGTGGAGAGCTGCTCTACTAGACTCTACAGGTCAGCCATAACATTAAAACCTAATATTGAGCTCTGACCTCTGAAGGTGTCAGGCTGTGGCTGTGGTCTCTGGCACCAAGACGTTAGCAGCGGACCCTTTAAGTCCTGTAAGTTGTGAGGTGGTCACCGGTTTAAGATAAGATAAGATAAGATAAGATAGTCCTTTATTAGTCCCGCAGTGGGGAACTTCCCAGTGTAACAGCAGAAAGGGATAGCAAGACACTCAGTTACAAAAATTTGGATAAATAATTTACACTATATACACAATATAAATAAGAAAAGAGCAATAACAATATTATTTACAGCAATATTTACTGGTTGTCCTTCCTTTGGTAGATACTGACCACTGCATACCAGGAACATACTGCCTGATGTTCTGGAGATGTTCTGACACAGTTGTCTAGAACATCACACTCTGGTTCTTTAAGTGTCTCAGATTCTTACGCTTGTTCATTTTTCCTGCTTCATCACCTTCATCACCTTCAAGACCTGACCGTTCACTCACTGACTAATAAATCCACCCCTAACAGGAGCCACTGGACTCAGATCAATGTTACTCACCTCAGCTGCAGTGGTACTAATGTTATAGCTGATCTGTGTATGCTGCTCTATCTGGGTGTAGAACCCACAGAGTGCAATAGGGAGCAGGGAGCCGTTTGGGACACAGCTGTAGTTTGGGGTTTGTGAGGAACAGCCTCTGTTTCACTCAGAACTCACCATCGTCCGTTCTCTCCAGGATGTGCAGAACGTCAGCCATCTCTATAGAGAGTTCATCAGGCTCCTGAGCAGAGTAGGACTGAATACACTGCACCTGAGGAGAGTCTAACACACACACACACACACACCCCATCTTTATTTAAGTCTACAATTTAAAATACACATTTAAAGACCCAAATCTTGTGAAATGCGTAAATCATCCGATAAAAGCTCAGACACCCCCCCCCCCCCCATACACAGAGGAGGAAATCTGCATTTATGGGTAAATAAAGCTCCTCCTACTCCAGATGTGTCTTCCCATCACTGCAGATATGGAGGGTAGATGTTTTGCTCCAATTTTTGAAAAACTGAGAATCTAAACACCCCCACGGGACGGGGGTTACAGCCAGAGCTGCTGATGCTCTAAACCAGCGGCTGCTACTGCAGCATCTCTGTACAGTGAGCTTCCACTGAGGAGTCAGAACTACAGCTGACCTTGTGAAGCACAGTCACACACACACACACACACACACACACACACACACACTATAAACAAAAACGTTTTGTAGTATCTAATCAAAAAAGTGATATCCAATCAGGTGGCAGTTTTAGAGTGTATCTGAGGGGTGGGGACCGGGTAGACTGCAGATTCTTTCTCCAAGTGAGAATCCTCATAAATAAGGGTAATTCCCAAACTGTGGACACCTGTGTGTGTGTGTGTGTGTGTGTGTGTGTACCTGGTTGGTGTGTGCTGGTCGAGAGGAATCGTGTTCTGCGGTTGGGTGTGAGTGCACACATCCAGCGCAGCTTCTCACTCCTGTTACACACAAACACACAATAACACACATTAGCATACAGTGGGGAAAAAAAGTATTTAGTCAGTCACCAGTTGTGCAAGTTCTCCTACTTAAAAAGATGAGAGAGGCTGTAATTGACATCATAGCAACCGCTCTTTGTTTGAGCTTGAGTGTGGTTCGGCCCAGTTCAGCTCAGGATCGTGGAGAACTGCACTGTTTGAACTAGTTGGTGCCCCTCCGGCTGGGGGGGGCAGATTTAACTGTGAAGGTCTCCACAGTGTTACAGTGTGTGTGTGTGTGTATGTGTGTTGGTGTATATGTGTGTGTGTGTCTGTATATGTGTTTGTGTGTGTGTGCGGGTGTGTATATATATATATATACAGTGGGGAAAAAAAGTATTTAGTCAGTCACCAATTGTGCAAGTTCTCCTACTTAAAAAGATGAGAGAGGCTGTAATTGACATCATAGGTAGACTCAACTATGAGAGACAAACTGAGAAAAAAGAATTCTGAAAATCACACTGTCTGATTTATAAAGAATTTATTTACAAATAATGGTGGAAAATAAGTATTTGATCAATAACAAAAGTTCATCTCAATACTTTGTTATATATCCTTTGTTGGCAATGACAGAGGTCAGACGTTTTCTGTAAGTCTTCTCAAGGTTGGCACACACCGTTGCTGGTCTGTTGGCCCATTCCTCCATGAGATCTCCTCCAGAGCAGTGATGTTTTGGGGTTGTCGGCGGCAACACGGACTTTCAACTCCCTCCAAAGGTTTTCTATGGGGTTGAGATCTGGAGACTGGCTAGGTCACTCCAGGACCTTGAAATGCTTCTTACGAAGCCACACCTTTGTTGCCCTGGCAGTCTGCTTGGGATCATTGTCATGCTGAAAGACCCAGCCACGTTTCATCTTCAATGCCCCCAATACATGGCCCCATTCATTCTTTCATGTACACGGACCAGTCGTCCTAGTCCCTTTGCAGAGAAACAGCCCCAAAGCATGATGCTGCCACCCCCATGCTTCACAGTTGGTATGGTGTTCTTTGGATGCAACTCAGCATTCACTCTCCTCCAAACACAGCGAGTTGTGTTTGTACCAAACAGTTCTACTTTGGTTTCATCTGACCATCAGACATTCTCCCAATACTCTTCCAGAACATCCAAATGCTCTCTAGCAAACTTCAGACGGGCCGGATCTGTACTGGCTTAAGCAGGGGAACACGTCTGGCACTGCAGGATCTGAGTCCCTGGCGGCGTAGTGTGTTACTGACGGTAGCCTTTGTAACGTTGGTCCAGCTTTCTGCAGGTCATTCACTAGGTCCCCCCGTGTGGTTCTGGGATTTTTGCTCACCGTTCTTGTGATCATTTTGACCCCACGGGCTGAGATCTTGCGTGGAGCCCCTGATGGAGGGAGATTAGCAGTGGTCTTGCAGGTCTCCCATTTTCTGATTATTGCTCCACAGTAGATTTCTTCACACCAAGCTGCTGCCTATTGCAGGTCTTCCAGCCTGGTGCAGGTCTACAGGTCTGTTTCTGGTGTCCTTCCACAGCTCTTTGGTCTTCACCATAGTGGAGTTTGGAGTGGGACTGTTTGAGGTTGTGGGCAGGTGTCTTTTATACTGTTAACCAGTTCAAACAGGTGCCATTAATACAGGTAATGAGTGGAGGACAGAGAAGCCTCTTAAAGAAGAAGTTACAGGTCTGTGACAGACAGAAATCTTGCTTGTTTGTAGGCGACCAAATACTTATTTTCCACCATTATTTACTAATAAATTCTTTAAAAATCAGACAATGTGATTTTCAGAATTTTTTGGCCTCTCTCATCTTTTTAAGTGGGAGAACTTGCACAATTGGTGACTGACTAAATACTTTTTTTCTCCACTGTATATATTCCTGTGAATATTTCTGTGTGTATGTGCGCACATGTGTGTGTGTGGTTATGGTGGTATGTGTGTGTGCGTGTTTCTCACATGCTGCTAGTCTTTAGCATGTAGCTAACTTGTCGGTCCTCCTGGTTCTCCAGCAGTTTAAGAACAAAAACAAAAGCCAGCATCTGCCCCTGATCCTCCATGTCCTCCGTCCGCAACATCGAGCGGCTGCATGAGTCCAGCACCTGGAACTTCTCCCCACTGACACACACACGCACGCACACACACATGCACACACACAGTGTGAAGCAGGTGTGGGGGGTGGTGTAAAGTGGGTGTGGGGTGATGGTGTGAAGTGGGGGTGGTGTGAAGCGGGTGTGGGGTGGTGGTGTGAAGCGGGTGTGGGGTGGTGTGAAGCGGGTGTGGGGTGGTGGTGTGAAGCGGGTGTGGGGTGGTGTGAAGCAGGTGTGGGGTGGTGTAAAGTGGGTGTGGGGGTGGTGTAAAGTGGGTGTGGGGGTGGTGTAAATCGGGTGTGGGGGTGGTGTAAAGCGGGTGTGGGGGTGGTGTAAAGTGGGTGTGGGGGTGGTGTGAAGTGGGTGTGGGGTGGTGTAAAGCAGGTGTGGGGGTGGTGTGAAGTGGGTGTGGGGGTGGTGTAAAGCAGGTGTGGGGGTGGTGTAAAGTGGGTGTGGGGTGGTGTGAAGTGGGTGTGGGGGTGGTGTAAAGCAGGTGTGGGGGTGGTGTGAAGTGGGTGTGGGGTGGTGTGAAGTGGGGGTGGGGGTGGTGTAAAGCAGGTGTGGGGGTGGTGTAAAGTGGGTGTGGGGTGGTGTGAAGTGGGGGTGGGGGTGGTGTAAAGCAGGTGTGGGGGTGGTGTAAAGCAGGTGTGGGGGTGGTGTAAAGTGGGTGTGGGGGTGGTGTAAAGCAGGTGTGGGGGTGGTGTGAAGTGGGTGTGGGGGTGGTGTAAAGCAGGTGTGGGGGTGGTGTGAAGTGGGTGTGGGGTGGTGTGAAGTGGGTGTGGGGGTGGTGTAAAGCAGGTGTGGGGGTGGTGTAAAGCAGGTGTGGGGGTGGTGTAAAGTGGGTGTGGGGGTGGTGTGAAGTGGGTGTGGGGGTGGTGTAAAGCAGGTGTGGGGGTGGTGTGAAGTGGGTGTGGGTGGTCTCAGACCTGGAGCTGCGTTTGGTGATGAGCAGCAGGTTGTTGAAGAGGAACAGGTAGATGGGGTGGTAGAGCTTGCGGCTCTTCATGGTGCGGGTGCTCTTCGGTCCCGACATCTGCAGAACCTCCCCCTTCTTCAGGAGCCAGCGTGAGTGAGAGATGACCGGCACTGACTGGGGTCAAAGGTCAGAGGTCAATACACCATGGTTCTTGTGTCCAATAGCGTAATTTGAGCCCAACTAATTATAATAATTCACTTTAAGCGTGTGTGTGTGTGTAGGTGGTTTGTGTTCTTGGTACCTTTGATTTAAACTCTAATGTTTTCTCGATGCTGATCAGTTCTTCGGTGCGACTCATCTTCCTCGCTCCTTCATTACATTCCTTTACAATCTGAGTCAGAAACACACACACACACACACACACACACACACACACACACACACAGGTGAGGAGTTTTACTGATGAAACTACGACTCTTTGAAGTATGAAAATGTGTTTTTAGGAGAAAAGGAGAGATAAAAGCCGCATTCCGGACAATAATTAAGCTAATCTGGAAGTCAGTTGCCCTGGCAACAGTGAGGTGTGTCCACAATAATACAGGTAAAGGTGTGGTGAACAGGTGAAAGTCCACAGACACAATGAAGGTGCAGAGTCAGGCATAATACCACACCCAGACACACACACACACACACACTCACACACACACTCACACACTCACACGCACACACACTCACACACACACACACACACACTCACACACTTACCCTCTCTAACTCCTGATGGGCTTTGATGGCGTTGATTTCTCTTTCTGAATTCTCCTCAACCTTCTTCAGAATGTTCTGGAACAGAGTTTTACACAGTGCTAATGTGTTCAGTGAAGAGGTGGTCAGTAAGGTGGTGTTCAGTGAGGTGGTGTTCAGTGAAGAGGTGTTCAGTGAGGTGGTGTTCAGTAAAGAACTGGTCAGGAAAGTGGTGTTCAGTGACGAAATGGTCAGTGAGGTGGTGGTGTTCACTGCTGAGATGGTGTTCAGTGTTCAGTGGCTACATTCTACCTGTGTTTAGGTGGTGTTCAGTAAAGAACTCATGAGGTGGTGTTCAGTAAAGAGGTGTTCAGTGAAGAAGTGGTCAGTAAAGTGGTGTCCAGTGAAGAAGTAGTCAGTGAGGTGGTGTTCAGTGAGGTGGTGTTCAGTGAAGAACTGGTCAGTGAGGTGGTGTTCAGTGAGGTGGTGTTCAGTGGCTGCATCCTACCTGCACCAACAGTTTTAGGCGTGTGATTCGCTGGAAGGGTAAAATGAGGAAGGAGGTGAATGACAGGCCTTTGACTTTTGGTTGGTTCTCCAACAAGGCCATGTTCTCCCGAAAAAGAGCGTTCTCCTGTCTACACACACACACACACACACACACACACAGTTTATTATGCAGTGTAGGAGGACACACTGGAGCAGCATTTTATACGTAACTAAACTTTTACTGATACCAACATTCTGCAGATCTAATAGTTCTAATAACATTAATATCCAGTATGAAGTTCTAATAACATTAATATCCAGTATGAAGCTCTAATAGCATTAATATCCAGTATGAAGCTCTAATAGCATTAATATCCAGTATGAAGTTTTAATAACATTAATATCCAGTATAAAGTTCTAATAACATTAATATCCAGTATGAATCTCTAATAACATTAATATCCAGTATGAAGCTCTAATAACATTAATATCCAGTATGAAGCTCTAATAGCATTAATATCCAGTATGAAGCTCTAATATCATTAATATCCTGTATGAAGCTCTAATATCATTAATATCCAGTATGAAGTTCTAATAACATTAATATCCAGTATGAAGCTTTAATAACATTAATATCCAGTATGAATCTCTAATAACATTAATATCCAGTATGAAGCTCTAATAGCATTAATATCCAGTATGAAGTTTTAATAACATTAATATCCAGTATGAAGTTTTAATAACATTAATATCCAGTATGAAGTTCTAATATCATTAATATCCAGTATGAAGTTCTAATATCATTAATATCCAGTATGAATCTCTAATAACATTAATATCCAGTATGAAGTTCAAATAACATTAATATCCAGTATGAAGTTTTAATAACATTAATATCCAGTATGAAGTTCTAATAACATTAATATCCAGTATGAAGTTCTAATGACATTCATATCCAGTATGAAGTTCTAATAACATTAATATCCAGTATGAAGTTTTAATAACATTAATATCCAGTATGAAGTTCTAATAACATTAATATCCAGTATGAAGCTCTAATAACATTAATATCCAGTATGAAGCTCTAATAACATTAATATCCAGTATGAAGTTTTAATAACATTAATATCCAGTATGAAGTTTTAATAGCATTAATATCCAGTATGAAGTTCTAATATCATTAATATCCAGTATGAAGTTCTAATATCATTAATATCCAGTATGAATCTCTAATAACATTAATATCCAGTATGAAGTTCAAATAACATTAATATCCAGTATGAAGTTTTAATAACATTAATATCCAGTATGAAGTTCTAATAACATTAATATCCAGTATGAAGTTCTAATGACATTCATATCCAGTATGAAGTTCTAATAACATTAATATCCAGTATGAAGCTCTAATAGCATTAATATCCAGTATGAAGCTCTAATAGCATTAATATCCAGTATGAATCTCTAATAACATTAATATCCAGTATGAATCTCTAATAACTTTAATATCCAGTATGAAGCTCTAATAACATTAATATCCAGTATGAAGCTCTAATAACATTAATATCCAGAATGAAGCTCTAATAACATTAATATCCAGTATGAAGTTCTAATAACTTTAATATCCAGTATGAAGCTCTAATAACTTTAATATCCAGTATGAATATTAAACAGGTGTATGTTCTTTATGTACTGTGTTGGGTGGATATTAAATCTACACACACCTTCATCTGACATTTAGACATTTAGTCATCACAGCACCTGCAGGCAGCCTGTAAATAGAATCAGTGACACACCGCCGCCACACCTTGCACTGATTACCTCTGAATGAGGACGAAGCTGCAGCCAGAGAAACTCAGACACACCCCGCCTAACACTCCCAACACTCCCAACACTACTAACACTCCTAACACTACTAACACTACTAACACTCCTAACACTACTAACACTACTAACACTCCTAACACTCCCAACACTCCCAACACTACTAACACTACTAACACTGCTAACACTAATAACACTCCTAACACTCCCAACACTCCCAACACTACTAACACTGCTAACACTACTAACACTACTAACACTCCTAACACTAATAACACTCCCAACACTACTAACACTACTAACACTCCTAACACTAATAACACTCCCAACACTACTAACACTACTAACACTCCTAACACTCCTAACACTAATAACACTCCTAACACTACTAACACTAATAACACTAATAACACTCCTAACACTCCTAACACTACTAACACTCCTTACACTAATAACACTCCTTACACTAATAACACTCCTAACACTCCTAACACTACTAACACTCCTTACACTAATAACACTACTAACACTCCTAACACTAATAACACTCCTAACACTACTAACACTCCTTACACTCCTTACACTAATAACACTACTAACACTCCTAACACTAATGACACTCCTAACACTAATAACACTCCTTACACTAATAACACTAATAACAGTCCTGACACTCCTAACACTACTAACACTCCTAACACTACTAAGACTAATAACACTCCTAACACTCTTAACACTACTAACACTCCTTACACTAATAACACTCCTTACACTAATAACACTCCTAACGCTTATAACACTCCTAACACTCCTAACACTAATAACACTCCTAACACCCCTAACACTACTAAAACTCCTAACACCACTAACACTACTAACACTAATAACACTGCTAACACTACTAACACTACTAACATTCCTAACACTAATAACATTGCTAACACTAATAACACTCCTAACACCCCTAACACCCCTAACACTCCTAACACTACTTACACTCCTAACACTACTAACACTATTAACACTACTAACACTCATAAGACAACTAACACTACTAAGGCTCCTAACACTACACACTCCTAACACTACTAACACTATTAAGACTAATAACACTTTTAAAACTACTAACACTACTAACACTATTCACTCTACTAACACTATTAACATTACTAACACTACTAACACTCCAAACACTCCAACACTACTAACACTACTAACACTACAAACACTACAAACACTCCTAACACTCCTAACACTACACACTTCTAACACTAAACACTCCTAACACTCCTAAGACAACTAACACTAACTACTATTACTAATAACACTAATAGCATTAATAACACTACTAACACTCCAACACTACTAACACTACAAACACTCCTAACACTACACACTTCTAACACTAAACACTCCCAACACTAAACACTCCTAACACTCCTAAGACAACTAACACTAACTACTATTACTAATAACACTAATAGCATTAATAACACTACTAACACTACACACTCCTAACACTACTAACTCTAAACACTACTAATACTCCTAACACTACACACTCCTAACACTACTAACTCTAAACACTACTAATACTCCTAACACTACACACTCCTAACACTACTAACTCTAAACACTACTAATACTCCTAATACTACAAACTCCTAACACTACTAACACTACAAACACTGCTAACACTACACACTGCTAACAGTACACACTCCTAACACTACACACTCATAACACTATTAACACTACTAACACTACACACTACTAACACTACTAACACTCCAACACTACAAACACTCCTAACACTAAACACTCCTAACACTAAACACTCCTAACACTCCTAAGACAACTAACACTAACTACTATTACTAATAACACTACTAACACTACATACTCCTAACACTCCTAAGACTACACACCCCTAATACTATTAACACTAATAACACTAATAACACTACTGACACTGCACATTCTTAGCACTCCTAGAACTAAACACTCCTAACACTCCTAAGACTCCTAACACTGCTAACACTACAAACACTGCTAACACTACACACTGCTAACACTACACACTGCTAACACTACACACTCATGACACTATTAACACTCCAACACTACTAACACTCCAACACTACTAACACTCCTAACACTACTAACACTCCTAACACTCCAAAACTACTAACACTAATAACACTACTGACACTGTACATTCCTAACACTAAACACTCCTAACACTCCTAAGACTACTAACACTACAAACACTCCTACCACTACTAACACTGCTAACACTACACACTCCTAACACTATTAACACTACTAACACTACTAACACTCCAACACTACTAACATTCCTAACACTACTAACACTCCTAAGACTACTAACACTACACACTCCTAACACTACTAACACTACACACTCCTAACACTACTAACACTACACACTCCTAACACTACTAAAACTACACATTCCTAACACTACACACTCCTGAGTGTGTGGGTGTGTGTGTGAGTCAGTGTGTGGGTGTTTGTGAGTGAGTGTGTGGGTGTGAGTGTGTAATGAGTGTGTGTGTGTGAGTGAGTGAGTGTGTGAGTGTGTGTGTGTAAGTGAGTGAGTGTGTGTGTGTGTGTGTGTGTGTGTGTGTATGTGTGAATGAATGTGTGTGTGAGTGTGTAAGTGAGTGTGTGTGTGAGTGTGTAAGTGAGTGAGTGGGTGTGTGTGTGTGTGTATGTGTGAATGAATGTGTGTGTGAGTGTGTAAGTGAGTGAGTGGGTGTGTGTGTGTGTTGAAGCGTGGGAAAATCACAGTAGGATATTTATAAAACCACACCCACCTAAAAATCACACAGTATTTACCTCTAAACAAACATCTCACCTACGTACACACACTGCAGAACACACACACATTCTTTCCATCACAGCCAACCAACCAAAAAACATCTCACTCACACACACTCTCACACTCAACTCACACATTCACACTCAACACACACTCTCACACTCACACACTCTCTCACACTCTCTCACACACTCACACTCAACACACACTCTCACGCTCACACACTCTCTCACACTCAACACACTCTCTCACACACTCTCTCACACACTCTCACACTCACACTCTCTCACACTCTCTCACTCACACACTCTCTCACACTCTCTCACACTCTCTCACACTCTCTCTCACACCCTCTCACACCCTCTCACACCCTCTCACACCCTCTCACACTCACACTCTCTCACACTCTCTCACACTCACACTCTCTCACACACTCTCTCACACTCTCTCACACACTCACACTCAACACACACTCTCACGCTCACACACTCTCTCACACTCACACAGTCTCTCACACACTCTCTCACACTCTCACACCCTCTCACACTCACACTCTCTCACACTCACACTCTCTCACACTCTCTCACACTCTCACACACTCTCACACACTCTCACACCCTCTCACACTCACACTCTCTCACACTCACAGTATGCGGCGGTAGTTCTTCTCCTGGTAGACCTGGTTAATGACGTAGCTGATGAAGACTTGGAAGTGATTGACAGCGTGATAATACACAATGTCACACACATCTGAGATCAGGAGAGACTCCTCAATCCTGTGCTCCAGGTCCATCAGAAACCTGACAGCAGCAATAAACCCACATAAACAGAAGGACAGTGGTCAGTGAGAATGTATTTGATGTGTATAAGTAGAAGAACTTGCAAGTTTACAAACACACACACACACACACACACCCAGATACACACTCCTGCACAGACACACCTCTCGCTTGCCTTCGTGATGTCAGCGATGTTGGAGAAGAGGAAGTGCATGTCTGACTGGCTGAGAGTGTTGATGAGGAGTGGGTTCTGCAGGAAATGGTTCTCCAGCAGTTCTAGACTTTTATAATATGATGCTTCAGAGGTCACCAACTCAAACATGGCCTTCAGAGAGAGGAGTGAACAATGTTACATACTTCAGAGAGTGTGTGTGTGTGTGTGTGTGTGTGTGAGTGTGTGTGTGTGTGTGTGTGTGTTACCTCCTGCAGTATGATCTCCCGGTGTGGCAGTCTGCGGAGCAGGCCACTGTTCTGCACGGCGTCCAGGTTCTGCCACAGGCTGAGAGACCGGGCCGTGTTCCTCAGCTGCAGCTGGAGGGCAGGAGGGGAGATCGGCCCCACCGTGACCCCTGATCCCACCGTGACCCCTGACCCGACCTCAAGCCCTGTCAAAGGTAGACCATCCCTCTGCCGTCGCTGTTCGATTTCCTGCTGCTCCGACGTGCCCCGATATTCCTGATACAGGAACGCTACACACACACACACACATACATGGTGAGACATGTTCTTGCTAGTTTTAAAAACTACACCTGCATGAAAAAGACTACATCTGAAAAACTGCAGCGGTTGTAAAAGTGGTTTTTCAGTAAATGGTAAATGTGAATGATTCTCTTCAGTGGGCTCGGGCTGCCGGCCCTACGGATGCTCTGATCACGACACAGCTTTTAAAAAGCTGCTTTCCACATTCTGAAATGCCAAATCCAAAGCTGGTCTGAAAACTGGCTCTGCTCTCCCAGAACCGTCTGCTGCATTTGTGTTACCAGATGGACGGTGGACATCAGGTGGGTCGCTGCTCGTCCAGCCCGGTGTCTCTGAAATGACTGTAAAAATGATTCCGCTGGAAGCAGGCTGAGTTAAATCCCCACATTCTGCTCCTAATCACGGTCGCCTACATCACCACCCGGAAGTGAACCCACAACCCTGCGGTCAATAATGTGGTCCATCTAATGGAGCAGATGTGTCTGACTAAAGGAGGAGACACCAAAACAGTTCTAGAGAGCAGGTTCTGATTCAGACAGTGAGAGAGACTGTGAGATGGAGTGTTAGTGGAGTTGCTGCAGAGCCCTGAATGATAAGCCATGGTTTTAGCAGATCCTCCCACCCAGATCCTAATATTACCCAGCAGGCCTGTCAGTCATGTTGGGTTTTATGGCAGAACAGTGTGAGTTCTTACAGCTTTGCAGAGAGAGATGACCTCACCCACTGCAGAACCAGCTCTGTATCTCAGACTGATAATAGCACTGCGTAGGAAAGCAGCAAGTGTGTGTGTGTGTGTGTGTGTGTGTGTGTGTGTGTGTGTGTGTATTTGGTCTCTTTCAAAAGGTGACTCTGGACAGCGAGGTGGTTGCATAATGTCCTTCAGGTGGGTGTACTTACATAAGGAGGTGGGAGGGAGAGCGGGTTTAGCAGAGCAGTAAAGCATTTTAAAGGCGTTGAATGTAAATAATGTAATAAAGAGCATCTCTCTAAATCTCACTCCCCACCTCTCTCTCTCTCTCTCTCTCTCTCTTGCTCTCTCTCTCTTACCATGATAAAGCCTGTCCTTTAGACTAAAGCAACAGGGTTAGACCACAGGTGGAGAATCCAAGTGCAGACGTTTCTGACTGTCTGGACAGCTCCACCGCAGCCCAGCTACACCTGACGTCCAGGCAGTCGGAACAAGATCCTGTGGACCTGAATTCTCCACTCTCTTTGCTTATCTTGTTTAGCACTGGAACGACATGGCTAGCATACACTATATGACACAAGCTTGCCCCCCCATGCCCCCCCTTAATAAGGCACGAGTCACTTCACCTTTGGAAAAAGCGACACACCCCGTTCAGGTGAGTTTCTCTGGTCTGCTGATCTGTTTGAATGAGAATCTATAGAATCTATAGAATCTATATGGCCCCAGCCTGGCCAGTGACCTTGTTTAGTCCCTGTAGAGAAGAAGTACTGCCAATAGAATAGGACTCTCTGGAGCAGATCAACATCATGACCCTATTGGCTCCATGCTGCCTAATAATGCCAGGCGTGGGCTAGAGGGGTATAAAGCCCCCCAGCATTGAGGAGCTGTGGAGCAGTGGAAGAGCTGTGTTCTCTGGAATGATGGTGGTGGAGCTCCATCCAGTACTTTTGGGATGAGTTGGGGATGATGAGGTGGGGTGGTGATCATCCTCCAACATCCTGAATACAATCATAAAAATAAACTAAATACTATCAAATTCTCACAGCAATGCTCCTCCTCCAGAATCTAGTAGAAAGCCTTCTTCTCTGGACAGTACAGACAGTTACTTCAACAGAAGGATCAACTCTTTAATACCTTTGATTTTAGAAGAAACAATGAATGAGAAGGTATCTCTGTTCCAGAGTAAGACTGTTCCTGCTCTCTGTTCCAGAGTAAGACTGTTCTTACTCTCTGTTCCAGAGTAAGACTGTTCCCGCTCTCTGTTCCAGAGTAAGACTGTTCCCGCTCTCTGTTTCAGAGTAAGACTGTTCTTACTCTCTGTTCCAGAGTAAGACTGTTCCTGCTCTCTGTTCCAGAGTAAGACTGTTCCCGCTCTCTGTTTCAGAGTAAGACTGTTCTTACTCTCTGTTCCAGAGTAAGACTGTTCTTACTCTCTGTTCCAGAGTAAGACTGTTCCCGCTCTCTGTTCCAGAGTAAGACTGTTCCCGCTCTCTGTTTCAGAGTAAGACTGTTCTTACTCTCTGTTCCAGAGTAAGACTGTTCCTGCTCTCTGTTCCAGAGTAAGACTGTTCTTACTCTCTGTTCCAGAGTAAGACTGTTCTTACTCTCTGTTCCAGAGTAAGACTGTTCCCGCTCTCTGTTCCAGAGTAAGACTGTTCCCGCTCTCTGTTTCAGAGTAAGACTGTTCTTACTCTCTGTTCCAGAGTAAGACTGTTCCTGCTCTCTGTTCCAGAGTAAGACTGTTCCCGCTCTCTGTTTCAGAGTAAGACTGTTCTTACTCTCTGTTCCAGAGTAAGACTGTTCCCGCTCTCTGTTCCAGAGTAAGACTGTTCCCGCTCTCTGTTCCAGAGTAAGACTGTTCCCGCTCTCTGTTCCAGAGTAAGACTGTTCCCGCTCTCTGTTCCAGAGTAAGACTGTTCTTACTCTCTGTTCCAGAGTAAGACTGTTCTTACTCTCTGTTCCAGAGTAAGACTGTTCCTGCTCTCTGTTCCAGAGTAAGACTGTTCTTACTCTCTGTTTCAGAGTAAGACTGTTCTTACTCTCTGTTCCAGAGTAAGACTGTTCCCGCTCTCTGTTCCAGAGTAAGACTGTTCCCGCTCTCTGTTCCAGAGTAAGACTGTTCCCGCTCTCTGTTTCAGAGTAAGACTGTTCTCACTCTCTGTTCCAGAGTAAGACTGTTCTCGCTCTCTGTTCCAGAGTAAGACTGTTCCCGCTCTCTGTTCCAGAGTAAGACTGTTCTTACTCTCTGTTCCAGAGTAAGACTGTTCCCGCTCTCTGTTCCAGAGTAAGACTGTTCTTACTCTCTGTTCCAGAGTAAGACTGTTCCTGCTCTCTGTTCCAGAGTAAGACTGTTCTTACTCTCTGTTCCAGAGTAAGACTGTTCCCACTCTCTGTTCCAGAGTAAGACTGTTCTCGCTCTCTGTTCCAGAGTAAGACTGTTCTTATAGTAGGATCTTATAGTATATTACGAACCATCAAGACTACTTAGATCTCAGGGTGCTGGCCTCTTACGCGTTCCCAAAATTCAGAAAACCTCAGCAGGGGGAAGAGCCTTTTCCTATAAAGCCCCCCAGCTCTGGAATAACCTTCCAGATAATGTTCGGGACTCAGACACAGTCTCAATCTTTAAATCTAAGCTGAAAACTTATATGTTTAGTTTAGCTTTTGGTAATTAATGTTTCTTAGATAAGGGCTGCAGGTCCAGGGGTTCGCGGACCCAGGGAATTGTAGTACTCTGAGATGCTGGAGCTGTCGTCTCGCTGCTTACACGCCATCACTCAGGTTTGTTGACGGTGGAGCAGATAGATGCTGGTGTTCTCAGGGTAAGCCCGTGTCCGTGTTACCTTCTGGCTCTCTCCTTTTAATTATGCTGTGATAATCAGACCTGCCGGAGTCATCAGACATACCCAGATGCTGATGATCAACATTCTCTGCACTCCATAAAATTCCTCTTAGAACTAACTTCTCTCTCTTTACCTTCCCCGAGTAAATGGCCACCCAGCCCGATCTGCAGGAAGATTGCCCGCTGAGGTCCCCTCTACCTGCATCTAACCAGCTGCCACCTACCAGTCCAGCCAGCGGGTCCCCCCCCCAACCCACCACCACCCATGGCTCACCCGCCAGCCGCTGCTGCCTGTTTGGTGGCCGTGCTGAAACCTAGATGGACTCGTGCCTGTCTGACACTATTAATATCACCACTATTAACTTTCTGTTGTACCTGGTTTGGTAATTTTTATCATTAATGTTTAAAACAGTCTGGCCAGAGGAGGATGGGTCCCCCTTGTGAGTCTTGGTTCCTCCCAAGGTTTCTTCCTCCAGCTCTGAGGGAGTTTTTCCTTGCCACTGTCGCCGTTGGCTGCTCACGGGGGTCTTTGACGCTTCATGTTATTTCTTCTTTCTTCTCTGTCTTTGTTCTTTATTAAGTAATAATTATGTAAAGCTGCTTTGTGACGACAACAGTTGTAAAAAGCGCTATACAAATAAATTTGACTTGACTTGACTTGACTTGACTGTTCTCGCTCTCTGTTCCAGAGTAAGACTGTTCCCGCTCTCTGTTCCAGAGTAAGACTGTTCCCGCTCTCTGTTCCAGAGTCAGACTGTTCTCGCTCTCTGTTCCAGAGTAAGACTGTTCCCGCTCTCTGTTCCAGAGTAAGACTGTTCTCGCTCTCTGTTCCAGAGTAAGACTGTTCTCGCTCTCTGTTCCAGAGTAAGACTGTTCCCGCTCTCTGTTCCAGAGTAAGACTGTTCCAGAGTAAGACTGTTCCCACTCTCTGTTCCAGAGTAAGACTGTTCTCGCTCTCTGTTCCAGAGTAAGACTGTTCCAGAGTAAGAATGTTCCCGTTCTCTGTTGCAGAGTAAGACTGTTCTCGCTCTCTGTTCAAGAGTAAGACTGTTCCCGCTCTCTGTTCCAGAGTAAGACTGTTCTTACTCTCTGTTTCAGAATAAGACTGTTCCCGCTCTCAGTTGCAGAGTAAGACTGTTCTCACTCTCTGTTCCACAGTAAGACTGTTCTTACTCTCTGTTCCAGAGTAAGACTGTTCCTGCTCTCTGTTCCAGAGTAAGACTGTTCCCGCTCTCTGTTCCAGAGTAAGACTGTTCCAGAGTAAGACTGTTCCCACTCTCTGTTCCAGAGTAAGACTGTTCCCGCGCTCTGTTCCAGAGTAAGACTGTTCTCACTCTCTGTTTCAGAGTAAGACTGTTCTCACTCTCTGTTCAAGAGTAAGACTGTTCCCGCTCTCTGTTCCAGAGTAAGACTGTTCCCGCGCTCTGTTCCAGAGTAAGACTGTTCCCGCTCTCTGTTCCAGAGTAAGACTGTTCTTACTCTCTGTTTCAGAATAAGACTGTTCCCGCTCTCTGTTCCAGAGTAAGACTGTTCCCGCTCTCTGTTCCAGAGTAAGACTGTTCCCGCGCTCTGTTCCAGAGTAAGACTGTTCCCGCTCTCTGTTCCAGAGTAAGACTGTTCTTACTCTCTGTTCCAGAGTAAGACTGTTCCCGCTCTCTGTTCCAGAGTAAGACTGTTCCCACTCTCTGTTCCAGAGTAAGACTGTTCCCGCTCTCTGTTCCAGAGTAAGACTGTTCCAGAGTAAGACTGTTCCCGCTCTCTGTTCCAGAGTAAGACTGTTCCCACTCTCTGTTCCAGAGTAAGACTGTTCCCGCTCTCTGTTCCAGAGTAAGACTGTTCTTACTCTCTGTTTCAGAATAAGACTGTTCCCGCTCTCTGTTCCAGAGTAAGACTGTTCTTACTCTCTGTTCCAGAGTAAGACTGTTCCTGCCCTCTGTTCCAGAGTAAGACTGTTCTTACTCTCTGTTCCAGAGTAAGGCTGTTCCTGCTCTCTGTTCCAGAGTAAGACTGTTCCCGCTCTCTGTTCCAGAGTAAGACTGTTCCCGCTCTCTGTTCTAGAGTAAGACTGTTCCCGCTCTCTGTTCCAGAGTAAGACTGTTACAGAGTAAGACTGTTTTCACGCTCTGTTCCAGAGTAAGACTGTTCCCGCTCTCTGTTCCAGAGTAAGACTGTTCCCGCTCTCTGTTCCAGAGTAAGACTGTTCCAGAGTAAGACTGTTCTCGCTCTCTGTTCCAGAGTAAGACTGTTTTTGTTCTCTGTTAAAGAGTAAGAATGTTCCCGCTCTCTGTTCCAGAGTAAGACTGTTCCAGAGTAAGACTGTTCTCACTCTCTGTTCCAGAGTAAGACTGTTCTCACTCTGCTCCAGAGTAAGACTGTTCTTACTCTCTGTTCCAGAGTAAGACTGTTCCTGCTCTCTGTTCCAGAGTAAGAATGTTCCCGCTCTCTGTTCCAGAGTAAGACTGTTCTTACTCTCTGTTCCAGAGTAAGACTGTTCCAGAGTAAGACTGTTCCCGCTCTCTGTTCCAGAGTAAGACTGTTCCAGAGTAAGACTGTTCTCGCTCTCTGTTCCAGAGTAAGACTGTTTTTGTTCTCTGTTAAAGAGTAAGAATGTTCCCGCTCTCTGTTCCAGAGTAAGACTGTTCTCACTCTGTTCCAGAGTAAGACTGTTCCAGAGTAAGACTGTTCTCACTCTCTGTTCCAGAGTAAGACTGTTCTCGCTCTCTGTTCCAGAGTAAGACTGTTCTCACTCTCTGTTCCAGAGTAAGACTGTTCTCGCTCTCTGTTCCAGAGTAAGACTGTTCTCACTCTGCTCCAGAGTAAGACTGCTCCAGAGTAAGACTGTTCCAGAGTAAGACTGTTCCCGCCCTCTGTTCAAGAGTAAGACTGTTCCCGCTCTCTGTTCCAGAGTAAGACTGTTCTTACTCTCTGTTCCCGCTCTCTATTCCAGAGTAAGACTGTTCCCGCTCTCTGTTCCCGCTCTCTATTCCAGAGTAAGACTGTTCCCGCTCTCTGTTCCAGAGTAAGACTGTTCCAGAGTAAGACTGTTCTCGCTCTCTGTTCCAGAGTAAGACTGTTCCAGAGTAAGACTGTTCTTGCTCTCTGTTCCAGAGTAAGACTGTTCCAGAGTAAGACTGTTTTTGTTCTCTGTTCAAGAGTAAGAATGTTCCCGTTCTCTGTTGCAGAGTAAGACTGTTCTCACTCTCTGTTCCAGAGTAAGACTGTTCCAGAGTAAGACTGTTCTTGCTCTCTGTTCCAGAGTAAGACTGTTCCAGAGTAAGACTGTTCTCACTCTCTGTTCCAGAGTAAGACTGTTCCCGCTCTTTGTTCCAGAGTAAGACTGTTCTCACTCTCTGTTCCAGAGTAAGACTGTTCCCACTATCTGTTTCAGAGTAAGACTGTTCTCACTCTCTGTTCCAGAGTAAGACTGTTCTCACTCTCTATTTCAGAGTAAGACTGTTCTCACTCTCTGTTCAAGAGTAAGACTGTTCTCACTTTCTGTTCCAGAGTAAGACTGTTCCAGAGTAAGACTGTTCTCACTCTCTGTTCCAGAGTAAGACTGTTCCCGCTCTCTGTTCCAGAGTAAGACTGTTCCCGCTCTCTGTTCCAGAGTAAGACTGTTTTCGCTCTCTGTTCCAGAGTAAGACTGTTCCCGCTCTCTGTTCCAGAGTAAGACTGTTTTCGCTCTCTGTTCCAGAGTAAGACTGTTCCCGCTCTCTGTTCCAGAGTAAGACTGTTCTCACTTTCTGTTCCAGAGTAAGACTGTTCCAGAGTAAGACTGTTCCCGCTCTCTGTTCCAGAGTAAGACTGTTTTCGCTCTCTGTTCCAGAGTAAGACTGTTCCCGCTCTCTGTTCCAGAGTAAGACTATTCTCGCTCTCTGTTTAAGAGTAAGACTATTCTCGCTCTCTGTTCCAGAGTAAGACTGTTCTCACTCTCTGTTCCAGAGTAAGACTGTTCCCACTCTCTGTTCTAGAGTAAGACTGTTTCCGCTCTCTGTTCCAGAGTAAGACTGTTCCAGAGTAAGACTGTTCTCGCTCTCTGTTCCAGAGTAAGACTGTTCCAGAGTAAGACTGTTCTTGCTCTGTTCCAGAGTAAGACTGTTCCAGAGTAAGACTGTTTTTGTTCTCTGTTCAAGAGTAAGAATGTTCCAGAGTAAGACTATTCTCGCTCTCTGTTCCAGAGTAAGACTGTTCTCACTCTCTGTTCCAGAGTAAGACTATTCTCGCTCTCTGTTCAAGAGTAAGACTATTCTCGCTCTCTGTTCCAGAGTAAGACTGTTCTCACTCTCTGTTCCAGAGTAAGACTGTTCCCACTCTCTGTTCTAGAGTAAGACTGTTTCCGCTCTCTGTTCCAGAGTAAGACTGTTCCAGAGTAAGACTGTTCTCGCTCTCTGTTCCAGAGTAAGACTGTTCCAGAGTAAGACTGTTCTTGCTCTCTGTTCCAGAGTAAGACTGTTCCAGAGTAAGACTGTTTTTGTTCTCTGTTCAAGAGTAAGAATGTTCCCGTTCTCTGTTGCAGAGTAAGACTGTTCTCACTCTCTGTTCCAGAGTAAGACTGTTCCAGAGTAAGACTGTTCTTGCTCTCTGTTCCAGAGTAAGACTGTTCCAGAGTAAGACTGTTCTCACTCTCTGTTCCAGAGTAAGACTGTTCCCGCTCTCTGTTCCAGAGTAAGACTGTTCTCACTCTCTGTTCCAGAGTAAGACTGTTCCCACTCTCTGTTCTAGAGTAAGACTGTTTCCGCTCTCTGTTCCAGAGTAAGACTGTTCCAGAGTAAGACTGTTCTTGCTCTCTGTTCCAGAGTAAGACTGTTCCAGAGTAAGACTGTTTTTGTTCTCTGTTCAAGAGTAAGAATGTTCCCGTTCTCTGTTGCAGAGTAAGACTGTTCTCACTCTCTTTTCCAGAGTAAGACTGTTCCAGAGTAAGACTGTTCTTGCTCTCTGTTCCAGAGTAAGACTGTTCCAGAGTAAGACTGTTCTCACTCTCTGTTCCAGAGTAAGACTGTTCCCGCTCTCTGTTCCAGAGTAAGACTGTTCTCACTTTCTGTTCCAGAGTAAGACTGTTCCAGAGTAAGACTGTTCTCACTCTCTGTTCCAGAGTAAGACTGTTCTCACTCTCTGTTTCAGAGTAAGACTGTTCTCACTCTCTGTTCCAGAGTAAGACTGTTCCCGCTCTCTGTTCCAGAGTAAGACTGTTCTCACTTTCTGTTCCAGAGTAAGACTGTTCCAGAGTAAGACTGTTCTCACTCTCTGTTCCAGAGTAAGACTGTTCCCGCTCTCTGTTCCAGAGTAAGACTGTTCCCGCTCTCTGTTCCAGAGTAAGACTGTTTTCGCTCTCTGTTCCAGAGTAAGACTGTTCCCGCTCTCTGTTCCAGAGTAAGACTGTTCCCGCTCTCTGTTCCAGAGTAAGACTGTTCCAGAGTAAGACTGTTCTCACTTTCTGTTCCAGAGTAAGACTGTTCCAGAGTAAGACTGTTCCCGCTCTCTGTTCCAGAGTAAGACTGTTTTCGCTCTCTGTTCCAGAGTAAGACTGTTCCCGCTCTCTGTTCCAGAGTAAGACTATTCTCGCTCTCTGTTCCAGAGTAAGACTGTTCCCACTCTCTGTTCCAGAGTAAGACTGTTCCAGAGTAAGACTGTTCTCACTTTCTGTTCCAGAGTAAGACTGTTCCAGAGTAAGACTGTTCTCACTCTCTGTTCAAGAGTAAGACTGTTCTCACTTTCTGTTCCAGAGTAAGACTGTTCCAGAGTAAGACTGTTCTCACTCTCTGTTCCAGAGTAAGACTGTTCTCACTCTCTGTTTCAGAGTAAGACTGTTCTCACTCTCTGTTCAAGAGTAAGACTGTTCTCACTTTCTGTTCCAGAGTAAGACTGTTCCAGAGTAAGACTGTTCTCACTCTCTGTTCCAGAGTAAGACTGTTCCAGCTCTCTGTTCCAGAGTAAGACTGTTTTCGCTCTCTGTTCCAGAGTAAGACTGTTCCCGCTCTCTGTTCCAGAGTAAGACTGTTCCCGCTCTCTGTTCCAGAGTAAGACTGTTCCCGCTCTCTGTTCCAGAGTAAGACTGTTCCAGAGTAAGACTGTTCTCACTTTCTGTTCCAGAGTAAGACTGTTCCAGAGTAAGACTGTTCCCGCTCTCTGTTCCAGAGTAAGACTGTTCCCGCTCTCTGTTCCAGAGTAAGACTATTCTCGCTCTCTGTTCCAGAGTAAGACTGTTCCCGCTCTCTGTTCCAGAGTAAGACTGTTCCAGAGTAAGACTGTTCTCACTTTCTGTTCCAGAGTAAGACTGTTCCAGAGTAAGACTGTTCTCACTCTCTGTTCAAGAGTAAGACTGTTCTCACTTTCTGTTCCAGAGTAAGACTGTTCCAGAGTAAGACTGTTCTCACTCTCTGTTCCAGAGTAAGACTGTTCCCGCTCTCTGTTCCAGAGTAAGACTGTTCCCGCTCTCTGTTCCAGAGTAAGACTGTTTTCGCTCTCTGTTCCAGAGTAAGACTGTTCCCGCTCTCTGTTCCAGAGTAAGACTGTTTTCGCTCTCTGTTCCAGAGTAAGACTGTTCCCGCTCTCTGTTCCAGAGTAAGACTGTTCTCACTTTCTGTTCCAGAGTAAGACTGTTCCAGAGTAAGACTGTTCCCGCTCTCTGTTCCAGAGTAAGACTGTTTTTCGCTCTCTGTTCCAGAGTAAGACTGTTCCCGCTCTCTGTTCCAGAGTAAGACTATTCTCGCTCTCTGTTCAAGAGTAAGACTATTCTCGCTCTCTGTTCCAGAGTAAGACTGTTCTCACTCTCTGTTCCAGAGTAAGACTATTCTCGCTCTCTGTTCAAGAGTAAGACTGTTCTCACTTTCTGTTCCAGAGTAAGACTGTTCCAGAGTAAGACTGTTCTCACTCTCTGTTCCAGAGTAAGACTGTTCCCGCTCTCTGTTCCAGAGTAAGACTGTTCCCGCTCTCTGTTCCAGAGTAAGACTGTTTTCGCTCTCTGTTCCAGAGTAAGACTGTTCCCGCTCTCTGTTCCAGAGTAAGACTGTTCCCGCTCTCTGTTCCAGAGTAAGACTGTTTTCGCTCTCTGTTCCAGAGTAAGACTGTTCCCGCTCTCTGTTCCAGAGTAAGACTGTTCCCGCTCTCTGTTCCAGAGTAAGACTGTTCCAGAGTAAGACTGTTCTCACTTTCTGTTCCAGAGTAAGACTGTTCCAGAGTAAGACTGTTCCCGCTCTCTGTTCCAGAGTAAGACTGTTTTCGCTCTCTGTTCCAGAGTAAGACTGTTCTCACTTTCTGTTCCAGAGTAAGACTGTTCCAGAGTAAGACTGTTCCCGCTCTCTGTTCCAGAGTAAGACTGTTCTCACTTTCTGTTCCAGAGTAAGACTGTTCCAGAGTAAGACTGTTCTCACTCTCTGTTCAAGAGTAAGACTGTTCTCACTTTCTGTTCCAGAGTAAGACTGTTCCAGAGTAAGACTGTTCTCACTCTCTGTTCCAGAGTAAGACTGTTCCCGCTCTCTGTTCCAGAGTAAGACTGTTCTCACTTTCTGTTCCAGAGTAAGACTGTTCCAGAGTAAGACTGTTCCCGCTCTCTGTTCCAGAGTAAGACTGTTTTCGCTCTCTGTTCCAGAGTAAGACTGTTCCCGCTCTCTGTTCCAGAGTAAGACTATTCTCGCTCTCTGTTCAAGAGTAAGACTATTCTCGCTCTCTGTTCCAGAGTAAGACTGTTCTCACTCTCTGTTCCAGAGTAAGACTATTCTCGCTCTCTGTTCAAGAGTAAGACTATTCTCGCTCTCTGTTCCAGAGTAAGACTGTTCTCACTCTCTGTTCCAGAGTAAGACTGTTCCCACTCTCTGTTCTAGAGTAAGACTGTTTCCGCTCTCTGTTCCAGAGTAAGACTGTTCCAGAGTAAGACTGTTCTCGCTCTCTGTTCCAGAGTAAGACTGTTCCAGAGTAAGACTGTTCTTGCTCTCTGTTCCAGAGTAAGACTGTTCCAGAGTAAGACTGTTTTTGTTCTCTGTTCAAGAGTAAGAATGTTCCCGTTCTCTGTTGCAGAGTAAGACTGTTCTCACTCTCTGTTCCAGAGTAAGACTGTTCCAGAGTAAGACTGTTCTTGCTCTCTGTTCCAGAGTAAGACTGTTCCAGAGTAAGACTGTTCTCACTCTCTGTTCCAGAGTAAGACTGTTCCCGCTCTCTGTTCCAGAGTAAGACTGTTCTCACTCTCTGTTCCAGAGTAAGACTGTTCCCACTCTCTGTTCTAGAGTAAGACTGTTTCCGCTCTCTGTTCCAGAGTAAGACTGTTCCAGAGTAAGACTGTTCTTGCTCTCTGTTCCAGAGTAAGACTGTTCCAGAGTAAGACTGTTTTTGTTCTCTGTTCAAGAGTAAGAATGTTCCCGTTCTCTGTTGCAGAGTAAGACTGTTCTCACTCTCTGTTCCAGAGTAAGACTGTTCCAGAGTAAGACTGTTCTTGCTCTCTGTTCCAGAGTAAGACTGTTCCAGAGTAAGACTGTTCTCACTCTCTGTTCCAGAGTAAGACTGTTCCCGCTCTCTGTTCCAGAGTAAGACTGTTCTCACTTTCTGTTCCAGAGTAAGACTGTTCCAGAGTAAGACTGTTCTCACTCTCTGTTCCAGAGTAAGACTGTTCTCACTCTCTGTTTCAGAGTAAGACTGTTCTCACTCTCTGTTCCAGAGTAAGACTGTTCCCGCTCTCTGTTCCAGAGTAAGACTGTTCTCACTTTCTGTTCCAGAGTAAGACTGTTCCAGAGTAAGACTGTTCTCACTCTCTGTTCCAGAGTAAGACTGTTCTCACTCTCTGTTTCAGAGTAAGACTGTTCTCACTCTCTGTTCAAGAGTAAGACTGTTCTCACTTTCTGTTCCAGAGTAAGACTGTTCCAGAGTAAGACTGTTCTCACTCTCTGTTCCAGAGTAAGACTGTTCCCGCTCTCTGTTCCAGAGTAAGACTGTTCCCGCTCTCTGTTCCAGAGTAAGACTGTTTTCGCTCTCTGTTCCAGAGTAAGACTGTTCCCGCTCTCTGTTCCAGAGTAAGACTGTTCCCGCTCTCTGTTCCAGAGTAAGACTGTTCCCGCTCTCTGTTCCAGAGTAAGACTGTTCCAGAGTAAGACTGTTCTCACTTTCTGTTCCAGAGTAAGACTGTTCCAGAGTAAGACTGTTCCCGCTCTCTGTTCCAGAGTAAGACTGTTCCAGAGTAAGACTGTTCTCACTTTCTGTTCCAGAGTAAGACTGTTCCAGAGTAAGACTGTTCCCGCTCTCTGTTCCAGAGTAAGACTATTCTCGCTCTCTGTTCCAGAGTAAGACTGTTCCCGCTCTCTGTTCCAGAGTAAGACTGTTCCAGAGTAAGACTGTTCTCACTTTCTGTTCCAGAGTAAGACTGTTCCAGAGTAAGACTGTTCCCGCTCTCTGTTCCAGAGTAAGACTGTTCCCGCTCTCTGTTCCAGAGTAAGACTGTTCCCGCTCTCTGTTCCAGAGTAAGACTGTTTTCGCTCTCTGTTCCAGAGTAAGACTGTTCCCGCTCTCTGTTCCAGAGTAAGACTGTTCCCGCTCTCTGTTCCAGAGTAAGACTGTTCCCGCTCTCTGTTCCAGAGTAAGACTGTTCCAGAGTAAGACTGTTCTCACTTTCTGTTCCAGAGTAAGACTGTTCCAGAGTAAGACTGTTCCTGCTCTCTGTTTCAGAGTAAGACTGTTCTCGCTCTCTGTTCCAGAGTAAGACTGTTTTCGCTCTCTGTTCCAGAGTAAGACTATTCTCGCTCTCTGTTCCAGAGTAAGACTGTTCTCACTTTCTGTTCCAGAGTAAGACTGTTCCAGAGTAAGACTGTTCTCACTCTCTGTTCCAGAGTAAGACTGTTCCCGCTCTCTGTTCCAGAGTAAGACTGTTCTCACTCTCTGTTCCAGAGTAAGACTGTTCCCGCTCTCTGTTCCAGAGTAAGACTGTTCCCGCTCTCTGTTCCAGAGTAAGACTGTTCTTACTCTCTGTTCCAGTGTAATCCCCCCCCCCCTTTTTTTGTACTTGTCTGTACCCCTGTCCTAGTCCGGCTTCAGGATTTGGCCCAGTTGGAGGGCGGGACCCAAATGAATGAAAAGCTGCTTTAGAAATGGAAGTGTTTTAGGATGAAAATAAAAGAGATGTGAGGAGTAAGAGAAGCTGGAGGAAGAGGAGAAGGAGGGGAATGTGTTGCGTTGGCGAGGAAGAAACTGTCCTGCTTTGCTGCAGCAGTGCAGGAAAAAGATCCAAAACCCACACACTCCACCTGCCCTCCACCCACACTCTCTCTCTATGTCTCTCTCTCCCACTCTCTCTCGTCACACAATCACACTTTCATTTAGCTTCTCTTCAGCAAGTAAATCCACATTTCTGTGTGCAAGTATACATGTGTGTGTATGTGTGTGTAAGAATATGTATGTAAATGTGTGTGTGTATGTGTGTGTTGTGCTCTCACTCACGGACGCTCTTTACAATGTTCAGACTGTAGCTGTAGTTCTCCGGTGTGTTCCCACCGTCCTCACTCTGCACTAACCTGCACAAACAAACACACCAGATTGCACACAACCTCGAGCTGATTTCAGAGGACGCAGTGTGTGTTTGTGTGAGTGTGTGTGTAGTTTTAACCCCTCAGTGTTCAAGTCTGGACTATAGCTAATCTAGGAAAACAGTTATAAGGTTCTAAGGGACCCGTTGCTCAGTCTCACAACTACAGTAACTGAATACATTATGATCATGAATAACATCATAGAACCCCAAACTAACCCAACCCGCAGCTCAATCAAATAACGCTTCTGTTCAAAAGTTTGGAATCAACATTCTACACATTCTACATTCTCTCTCTTTTTAAACCCAACGCTGATCTTAAACCTAATCTTAAACATTTAGCTTCTCACAGAGATAGTAATACAAGAAAACACACGCTCACATATGCACAAATTCACACAAACACACACACACAAACACACAGACACACTGCTCTTACCTGAGTGTGTTGTTATCTGTGTGTGAGTGTGTGTGCGTGTGTTCGTCCTGCATGCTGCAGGCTCTGGTGCGAACACTCAGCTCCTCCATCTCTCCTCTGAGCCGCCAATCTCCCGTCTCCACCGGCGACCAAGAGGAGGCTCCACCCACCAACCCATCGCTTAGCAACCCTCTGCCAGAGCTAAGAGGGGAGTGGCTAGAGGTTAAAAAAAATAAAACACACACAAAACGTAACTCCTCCACACACACACTCCTTAACTCACACACACACACACTCCCTCACTCACACACTCTCCCTTACTCACACATACACACACACACACACACACTCCCTCACTCACACACACATACACACACACACATTCCCTCACTTACACACACACACACACACACACACTCCCTCACTCACACACACACTCCCTCACACACACACACTCCCTCACTCACACTCAGGAAATGTGGGGTGTTTATATTTGAGCTGCTCAGATAGATTAAATAAGTCAGTGTAACCTTGATGTTCTGTGTTTGTTTGTGTGTGTATATGTGTGTGTCTGTGTCTGTGTCTGTGTGTGTCTGTGTCTGTGTGTGTGTGTTTGTGTGTGTATATATGTGCATTTGAAAAAGCACCTTTAACCCTGAGACAACTGGAGCAGTTTGCTCATGAGGAGTGGGCCATAATACCTGCTGAGAGGGGCAGAAGTCTCATTGACAGCTACAGGAATCGTTTGATTGCAGTGATTGCCTCAAAAGGTTGTGTGTGTGTGTGTGTGCATTCTTTAGCAGCTGGATGTTGAAGTTTGAATAAACAACGTCTTACTCTGCGGTTCCACCAGGGAGCAGCAGCACTTTTTCAGTTTGGTGTACTCACCGGCGGTTTCGGGAGGTGAGGGGGGACCTGCTGGCCGCAGAGCTCCGGGAGGCCTCCAGGGGGGATTTGGGGGAGGGGGAGGGGCCTGTGAATAAGGAGGTTAGACTAAATAAAATGGGAAATGAGACAAGCGCAGGTGTGACCTTTCACCCGATATTACAATTAACCCTAAACTCAGCAGAACAGCACAGAACCCATGCTTTAACAGAAATATTTTAAAAGGCAAACTCATTAAACAGGCCTGGACAAAAATGATGGTACTCCTAAAAATAATGTGACCAAAGGGACATGTTAAATCAAGGTGTGTCCACTAATTAGCATCACAGGTGTCTACAATCTTGTAATCAGTCAGTGGGACTATATATAGGGCTACAGGTAGTCACTGTGCTGTTTGGTGACATGGTGTTGCACATATTGTTTTTAGAAATTTAAGATTCATGGGACTGTAGCCAACCTCCCAGGACGTGGCTGCAGGAGGAAAACTGATGACAAATCAAAGAGACGGAAAATACGAATGGTAACAAAAGAGCCCAGAAAAACTTCTAAAGAGATTAAAGGTGAACTTCAAGCTCAAGGAACATCAGTGTCAGATCACACCATCCGTCGTTGTTTGAGCCAAAGTGGACTTTATGGGAGACGACCAAGGAGGACACCATTGTTAAAAACAAATCATAAAGGAGCCAGACTGGAATTTGCCAAACTACATGTTGACAAGCCCCAAAGCTTCTGGGAGAATGTCCTATTGACAGATGGGACTTTTTACCAAGGCACATCAGCTCTATGTTCACAGATGGAAAAATGAAGCATATCAAGAAAAGAACACTGTCCCTACTGTGAAACATGGAGGACGCTCTGTGATGTAATGGGGCTGCTTTGCTGCATCTGGCACAGGGTGTCTTGAATCTGTGCAGGGTACAATGAAATCTCAAGACTAAGGGATTCTAAATGTTCTGCCCAGTGTCAGAAAGCTTGGTCTCAGTCGCAGGTCATGGGTCTTGCAACAGGATAATGACCCAAAACAGCTAAAAACACCCAAGAATGGCTAAGAGAAAAACATTGGACTATTCTGAAGTGGCCTTCTATGAGCCCTGACCTAAATCCTATTGAGCATCTTCGGAAGGAGCTGAAACATGCCGTCTGGAAATGGCACCCTTCAAACCTGAGATAACTGGAGCAGTTTGCTCATGAGGAGTGGGCCAAAATACCTGCTGAGAGGTGCAGAAGTCTCACTGACAGTTACAGAAATCATTTGATTGCAGTGATTGCCTCAAAAGGTTGTGCATAAAATATTAAGTTAAGGGTACCATAATTTCTGTCCAGGTCTGTTTCATGAGTTTATTTTTTTAAAAATAATTCTGTTGAAGCATGGTTGAAAAGCAATGTCTGATGTTCATTTGTTGATTTTCATAGCATTTTATTTTTTATTACTTTTGTCAGATTCAAGTTATTTCTGTGACCATTGTGGGGTTTTCTTTCATTAACCGAGGGGTACCAACAATTTTGTCCACGTGTATACTCTCTCTCTCTCTCTCTCTCTCTCTCTCTCACACACACACACACACACACACACACACACACATACACACACAGGATGGAGGGATGTGTAATTAGGGCCTCCACAAGGAGTGAAAGTGGGTGTGTTAGTGTGTGTTGCTAGAGTGTTGTAAGGTGGTTGCTTTGGTGTCCTGGGTGGTTGCTAGGGTGTTTTAAAGTGATTGCTATGGTATGAAGGAGATAACAAGAAAATAAAGAAAGCAGAAGTCTGATTGGACAGCAGTGGAGTATAGCCTAGTGCAGCAGTGTGCGGTCAGTGATGTTCACAAGGACCTGTGTACCTTACCCCTCAGCCCATCCCATTCACACATCCAGCTCAGCCTGCAGGACGGGGTAAAGTCCACCACTGTCTTAGACTGTTTACACTCCTGTCTCAGATTTTACTCATCTGCGGTCAGCTGGAAGTGGAACACTGATACTGATACACACACACACACACACACACACATACACTGTCCTTACTGCACTTCTTACTCTGTACATCAGCTAAACTTCAGCACATCAGCTAAACCCAAAATCAGGGACAGTGGATCAAACTGGCTCAGGGTTCAGGTTCCACGCAGACAGGGGTCCTGGTTTTAGATCAGAGGTTCTCAAGCCTCTCCACCTCAAGGCCTAGGTTTGTGGAGTAGAGAGCAGGACAGCCTACTAGTGCTGCGCCGCTGGGAACCGTGTTCTAGCTCTCTGATTGAGGGGTGCTCAGAGTGATCTCAGCAGTGCAGAGCTCCACACTGTTATAAACACACCACTAACTCTTCACCACTGCTGGTTAGCACAGTGCTACCGCTAACGAGTGTTGTTGACGGATGTCTCACAGCTGATTTCAGTCACAGAGCAGGTTTATTATTTTGCCCACATCATTACTCGCATTTCACCCCAGCGTATCAGAGAACTTACCGGTTCAGATTACACAGCATCCCCATCCTTATACACTCCATACACCTCACACTCCCTATATCACTCCACACACTACACACTCCCTATTTCACTCTATACACCACACATTCCCTATATCACTCCACACACTACACATTCCCTATATCACTCCACACACTACACATTCCCTATATCACTCCATACACTACACACTTCCTAAATCACTCTATACCATACACACTTCCTATATCACTCCACACACTACACACTCCCTATTTCACTCTATACACCACACATTCCCTATATCACTCCACACACTACACATTCCCTATATCACTCCATACACTACACACTTCCTAAATCACTCTATACCATACACACTTCCTATATCACTCCACACACTCCACACTCCCTATTTCACTCTATACACCACACATTCCCTATATCACTCCACACACTACACATTCCCTATATCACTCCATACACTACACACTTCCTAAATCACTCTATACCATACACACTTCCTATATCACTCCACACACTACACACTCCCTATTTCACTCTATACACCACACATTCCCTATATCACTCCACACACTACACATTCCCTATATCACTCCATACACTACACACTTCCTAAATCACTCTATACCATACACACTTCCTATATCACTCCATACACTGCAAACTCCCTATATCACCCAATACACTACACACTCTCTAAATCACTCCATACACTACACACTTCCTATATCACATCCCAATGCAATTCATACAACACACACTCCCTATATCACACCCTTATACACTCCATACACTACACACTCCCTAAATCACTCCACACACTACACACTCCTTATCACTGCAAACTCCCTATATTACAGCCCTATACACTCCATACAACACACACCTCTATATCACAGCCTTATACACTACACACTTCCTACATTACATGTGTGTCACATGTTTTCCAAAATAACAAGTGGGAGTGGGTCTTACATTCCTAAGTACATCACACTTATGCATACCTAACATCACTAATAACACACACACACACTCACACACACACTGAACAATTAAACTGGTTTCTCTGGTTCTGACTGGTTTGATTTGTAGAACAGGTAGATGGATACACTGTGTGTGTGTGTGTGTGTGTGTGTGTGTTCTCAATTGTTCTCAGTGTAACACTCCGCTGGTCTGATTATAGCCTGAGATCTCTGAGGTCAGAGTAAACGTCTCTATAACAGTACCTGTACCTTCACCCGTCTGCTGAAGGCGTTTACACTGGAGTTTAATCGTCAGAATTAATCATCAGAATTCCATAAGAAGTATTGATTATCTCTGACTTGCTTAAAGCTTAAAGGGGAATTTCACTTATATTTCAAAATTCTCTGCATGTCTCAGTATGTGAGCTGAGCTCGGTCAGAGTCGAGGGTCCGGTGTGAAACTGAGCTTCACTGTAGAGAAACTGACCCACTCTGATCTCTGTACAGTGGAGGTGAATGGAAGCAGGCGTCGGTCGCCATGACTACAACACAGATACAGCCCATAATTTATCTCCTATCCAAACCCACCAGTGCAGCTACACGAGTCTTCTGAGTTTTATATGGAATGATGATGATGATGATGATGAAGGTAAAATAGTGAAGAATAGAGAATCTGAACTAATGCAGTTTTCTTTAGGGACTACTTTCTGTAGCTGCACTACACCCTGCAGCATGTATCCCTCCACCATTTTAATGATCTGATTTTAAAAGCAGGTTCTAGAGCCGAACTCTTCTCAGAACTCTGGTAGAACCGTGTCTCAGGCATCAGGCAGCGTCTTCATCACCATTAGGTGAAGAACTTTCTGTGAGGAGCTTTTAGTAGAGCTTCAGACGTCTGCTTCCCTTCACCTCCACTGTAGAACCACAGCTCTGACTGGGGGAGCTTATCTAGAACCTCCACTGTAGAACTCCAGCTCTGACTGGGGGAGCTTATCTAGAACCTCCACTGTAGAACCACAGCTCTGACTGTAGATTAGCTCTGACTGGGGAAGGTTATCTAGAACCGAGCGTTTCACACCAAACCCCCCCCCCCCGACTGAGTGAACTGTGTTTATGTTTAAAATGTTTAATTATGACAGAATTACACACACACACACAAAAGAAATAGAAAACCAAGATACACACAGGCAGCAGAGAGGTTCAATCACACAGTGAAGAAGAGAGAGAGGGCGAGAGAGCTGTGCTCACTGTGCTGCTGCTCTGAGGATGACTGGAGCTTCTTCCTCCTCATGCTGCGGTAGAAGCGGGAGTTGCGACGGATTGGAGCACGGGTGAGACGCTCTTCATCATCCTCTTCCTCCTCGTTTGGCTGGGGTGGGGGGGCAGCAGGGGGTTTAGGGGCCAGTGGCTCCGTGGCCTTTTGACCCCATTTCCTCTGGAACAGAGCAGTCATCGCCATGGTGATGCCCTCTGACCCCAACAACATCAGGGGCAGAGCCCGAGTACAGTGGTCACACAGTCCATCAGCTGGAACACATACACACACACACAGACACACACACACACACACACACTGAACTAAACAGGTTAAGAGTGCCTCTCTCGCTCTCTCTCTTTCCCTCTCTCTGAGCTCAGGTGTGTGAGTCTCAGGTTTACTTTCTCGCTCGCTCTCGCTCTCTGATTCAGATTCAAAACTCTGACACTCCTCTCTCTCTCTCTCTCTCTCTCTCTCTCTCTCTCTCTCTCAGCTCCTCCCTCATTCTCTGTGTCTCTCTCTCTGGTCTAACCTGGTTCTGCTTTAAATTCTTTAGCTGCTTCTCCTTTTGTTTCTGTGTGTAACAGGTAGAGTCCCTCACCTGAGGCAGTAGTCTGAGTGTACGTCTCTCTCTCTCTCTCTCGCACGTACCTGTTGCCCGTGTAAGTGTGTTCAGTCCTGTGTGACAGTGTGTGTGTTGTGTGCCGGAGCCGTAGCGGGGTGTGTGTGTGTTGTGTTCAGTCTGAATTCTGGCAGATCAGCTGACAGCTTAGGGTTCAAAGGTCACAATTTTGCCCTCAATATGCGTGTGTGTGTGTGTGTGTGTGTTGCTTAAGACACTCATCCATAATCCTACTGAACTAAACTACTTACACACACACACACACACACACACACACACACACACAACAACAACAACAACAACAACAATAAAAAGTATGATTAGGGGCCGGTGGCTCTGTCTGGAAGAATTAAAATATAAATGATGAATAACGATAAAGTGCAGCGAGGAGGCGAGACCTTTACATTTACAATTTACAAGCTGTAAAAATCTCTCAGTTTACAGCACTGCTACAGCTAATTCTGGAGCTAACCCTGGAGCGTCCACTAGAGCTTACCCTGGAGTGCACACTAGAGCTAACCCTGGAGTGTACACTAGAGCTAACCCTAGAGCTAACCCTGGAGCGTCCACTAGAGCTAACCCTGGAGTGTACACTAGAGCTAACCCTGGAGCGTCCACTAGAGCTTACCCTGGAGTGTACACTAGAGCTAACCCTAGAGCTAACCCTGGAGCGTCCACTAGAGCTTACCCTGGAGTGTACACTAGAGCTAACCTTAGAGCTTA
>NC_132900.1:5000-25000 GCF_030463535.1 Salminus brasiliensis | reverse complement strand
CACCCAGCACACCTCCTCCTCACAGCACCACACCACTGTAAGTCTCTAAATCAGACACCCAGCACACCTCCTCCTCACAGCACCACACCACTGTAAAAGTCTCTAAATCAGACACCCAGCACACCTCCTCCTCACAGCACCACGCCACTGTAAAAGTCTCTAAATCAGACACCCAGCACACCGCCTCATCACAGCACCACACCACTGTAAAAGTCTCTAAATCAGACACCCAGCACACCTCCTCCTCACAGCACCACACCACTGTAAAAGTCTCTAAATCAGACACCCAGCACACCTCCTCCTCACAGCACCACCCCACTGTAAAAGTCTCTAAATCAGACACCCAGCACACCTCCTCCTCACAGCACCACACCACTGTAAAAGTCTCTAAATCAGACACCCAGCACACCTCCTCCTCTCAGCACCACGCCACTGTAAAAGTCTCTAAATCAGACACCCAGCACACCTCCTCCTCACAGCACCACGCCACTGTAAAAGTCTCTAAATCAGACACCCAGCACACCGCCTCCTCACAGCACCACCCCACTGTAAAAGTCTCTAAATCAGACACCCAGCACACCTCCTCCTCACAGCACCACTCCACTGTAAAAGTCTCTAAATCAGACACCCAGCACACCTCCTCCTCACAGCACCACACCACTGTAAAAGTCTCTAAATCAGACACCCAGCACACCTCCTCCTCACAGCACCACACCACTGTAAAAGTCTCTAAATCAGACACCCAGCACACCTCCTCCTCACAGCACCACGCCACTGTAAAAGTCTCTAAATCAGACACCCAGCACACCTCCTCCTCACAGCACCACACCACTGTAAAAGTCTCTAAATCAGACACCCAGCACACCTCCTCCTCACAGCACCACGCCACTGTAAAAGTCTCTAAATCAGACACCCAGCACACCTCCTCCTCACAGCACCACACCACTGTAAAAGTCTCTAAATCAGACACCCAGCACACCTCCTCCTCACAGCACCACACCACTGTAAAAGTCTCTAAATCAGACACCCAGCACACCTCCTCCTCACAGCACCACACCACTGTAAAAGTCTCTAAATCAGACACCCAGCACACCTCCTCCTCACAGCACCACACCACTGTAAAAGTCTCTAAATCAGACACCCAGCACACCGCCTCCTCACAGCACCACGCCACTGTAAAAGTCTCTAAATCAGACACCCAGCACACCTCCTCCTCACAGCACCACACCACTGTAAAAGTCTCTAAATCAGACACCCAGCACACCTCCTCCTCACAGCACCACACCACTGTAAAAGTCTCTAAATCAGACACCCAGCACACCTCCTCCTCACAGCACCACACCACTGTAAAAGTCTCTAAATCAGACACCCAGCACACCTCCTCCTCACAGCACCACACCACTGTAAGTCTCTAAATCAGACACCCAGCACACCTCCTCCTCACAGCACCACGCCACTGTAAAAGTCTCTAAATCAGACACCCAGCACACCGCCTCCTCACAGCACCACACCACTGTAAAAGTCTCTAAATCAGACACCCAGCACACCTCCTCCTCACAGCACCACACCACTGTAAAAGTCTCTAAATCAGACACCCAGCACACCTCCTCCTCACAGCACCACGCCACTGTAAAAGTCTCTAAATCAGACACCCAGCACACCGCCTCCTCACAGCACCACGCCACTGTAAAAGTCTCTAAATCAGACACCCAGCACACCTCCTCCTCACAGCACCACACCACTGTAAAAGTCTCTAAATCAGACACCCAGCACACCTCCTCCTCTCAGCACCTCACCACTGTAAAAGTCTCTAAATCAGACACCCAGCACACCTCCTCCTCACAGCACCACACCACTGTAAAAGTCTCTAAATCAGACACCCAGCACACCGCCTCCTCACAGCACCACGCCACTGTAAAAGTCTCTAAATCAGACACCCAGCACACCTCCTCCTCACAGCACCACACCACTGTAAAAGTCTCTAAATCAGACACCCAGCACACCTCCTCCTCACAGCACCACACCACTGTAAAAGTCTCTAAATCAGACACCCAGCACACCTCCTCCTCACAGCACCACACCACTGTAAAAGTCTCTAAATCAGACACCAGCACACCGCCTCCTCACAGCACCACACCACTGTAAAAGTCTCTAAATCAGACACCCAGCACACCTCCTCCTCACAGCACCACGCCACTGTAAAAGTCTCTAAATCAGACACCCAGCACACCTCCTCCTCACAGCACCACGCCACTGTAAAAGTCTCTAAATCAGACACCCAGCACACCTCCTCCTCACAGCACCACACCACTGTAAAAGTCTCTAAATCAGACACCCAGCACACCTCCTCCTCACAGCACCACGCCACTGTAAAAGTCTCTAAATCAGACACCCAGCACACCGCCTCCTCACAGCACCACACCACTGTAAAAGTCTCTAAATCAGACACCCAGCACACCTCCTCCTCACAGCACAAAAATATGGTGCCCAAAAATAAAAGATGCCCACAGAATTCTCTCTGATTCCAAACTTAACACTGCCAAGTCTATCATCATCCACACTGGCACCAATGACCTCAGAACAGAGCAGGAGAGGGTAGGAAGACTGCTGTGCAGAGTAGCAGAGAGAGCTGCTGAGTCTTTTCCTAACGCCAAAATCATCATCTCCACCCTCCTGCCCCACAAAGACTTCCACCCAGCCACCATCCACAAGATCAACGCAGACATCTCTAGAGGATGTGCCCTCATGCCTAATGTGCACCTGGCCCACCACTCTAACATCACCCCCCACCATCTCTACGACCATGTGCACATAAGCAAACACACGGTCAGAGAATTTGCCAGGACACTTAAAAATACCACACTTGGCAGACATTCCCCCTCAACACAGGAACACGGAGGAAGGTTCCCAAGACCACAACACAGCTTCAGGCACGCAGCCATCAGCCCTACCATCCACAAACACCTCCAGAGAGCCCAGCACCTACCGGGACAGCATAACCCTCCTCACATCCCGCCACCTGGACCAGCCTACCGGGTCACACTGTCCAGACCAGCACAACGCCCCCCTCCAACCAGACCAGCTCAGGTATTACCAGCAACCGGACCAGCACAACGCCCCCCTCCAACCGGACCAGCACAACGCCCCCCTCCAACCAGACCAGTGCACCGGCCCCACCCTGACCACGCACCCCGAGCAGCCCCCCTCATTCAGGACAGGGCCCTACAGCAGCAACGCAGCTATGCAGAGGTCCTTCGTGCTCCACAGAGCTCTACACAGATGGGTGAAATCAAACAGCTGCTACAGTACATCTGTGCAAAACTCCCATAGCTCATATATGCAGCACACTTACAGACACTACTTCAGTCTTTTTCATTATAAAATGAACTTGTAGTGATCTTCCTGTTTTCTTTCTGAATGTATTTATTTATTTCCCCCCAATATATTCAGTATTAATGGATTTCTTTATTTATCTCATTTTGAACAGAAAAGGAGATTTACTATTAACATGGCTTCACTCTCAATTAGCATGTGGAACATTCAAGGTTTAAAATCATCAACATTTGGGTTTAAAAATCTAGATGAGGACTTTCAAAACAATATCAAAAACACTGATCTCCTAATACTGCAGGAGACTTGGTGTAGGACTGATACGACCACTCACTGTCCCCAAGGCCACAGAGAGATCATCATCCCTTCCCAAAAGCTGAACTCAGTGCGTCAGGGCAGAGACTCAGGAGGAATAATCATATGGTACAAAGAAAACCTACACAGTTTTTTAGACACATTGAAAATTGGGAAATTTTACATTTGGCTTAAAATAAAAAAGGCATTATTACCTATGAAAAAAGATCTGTTTCTCTGTACCATATATATTCCTCCAGCAGAGTCCCCTTACTACTCCGAAGAGACGTTCCCAGAGCTAGAAAAGGAAATATGCCATTTCCAGGCCCAGGGAAATGTGCTGATTTGTGGGAACTTCAATGCTAGAACTGGAACACAGCCTGATTATATTAATATAAAAAATGACAAATACATTAACAATAATATGCCATCCATTACTAATAACCCTTCTTATGCCCATAGAAACAATCAAGATTGCACGGTCAACAAAAGTGGTAAAGACCTCCTGCAGCTCTGTCAAAGCCTGGGTCTGTACATCGTCAACGGCAGGTTACGGGGGGACACTTTAGGAAGGTATACATTTTGCTCACCTCTTGGGAATAGTACAGTAGATTACATCATAACAGATTTAGACCCTTTCTCTCTCAGCGCATTCACTGTAAAACCACCCACCCCTCTGTCTGATCACAGCCAAATCACTGTGGTTATTAAAAGGGCAGAAGATAACAGCAGTGCACACACACAGCCCAGTAAGCTGTACAACATCCGGAGACCATACAGATGGGCCCAAAACAGCACAGAAGAGTTCCAGAAAGCAGCTGCAAATCAAGACATTCAGACACTTTTAGACTCCTTTCTGGACACCACATATGTTCCCAGTAAAGAAGGAATCAACCTGGCAGTAAGAAATATGAATATGATTTTTGACAAAACAGCTAAAAAAGCACGATTAAAAAATAAAAACAGATCAAAACCCAAACTCAAAAAAGAAGACAATTGGTTTGATCAGGAGTGCCAAAACATGAGAAAAGAACACAGAAATTTATCAAATCAGAAACACAGAAATCCAAACAATGCACACATACGCCTTCTTTACTGTGAAACACTAAAGAATTATAAACGTACACTCAGAACCAAAAAAGCTCAATATACATACAAGCAACTATCACTAATTGAGGAGTCAATAAATACAAACACATTCTGGAATAATTGGAATAAACTTAAAAAAAAAGATTATGAAGAACTGGCCATACAAAATGGAGATACATGGACAAACCACTTCCAAACACTGTTTAAAAAAATAGAATTTGACCCAAATTCAGAACAAAGCAAGATAAACAGAAAACTAGAAAAATTAGAAATAGCAATTAAAAACAATCCAAATCCTTTAGACTTCTCAATTACTGAACAAGAGCTTAAAGACAAAATTAAAAAACTAAAACCAAATAAAGCATCTGGACCCGATGGCACCCTGAATGAGATGCTAAAATGTACCAGTTCAAAATTTAATTTGGCCATATTAAAACTGTTCAATTTAGTTCTGAGTGTAGGTCACTTCCCTGAAACCTGGAACCATGGACTGATAACACCAATCTTTAAAAATGGAGATAAATTTGACCCTAATAATTACAGAGGCATCTGTGTGAACAGTAATCTGGGGAAGCTGATGTGCAGCATCTTAAATTCTAGAATCTTAAACTTCCTTATGAAGCACAGTGTCTTGAATAGAAGTCAAATTGGGTTTCTACCAAATTACCGCACCCCTGATCATATTTACACCCTACACACCCTGATTGAAAAACATGTCCATCAAAATAAAGCCAGAATATTTGCCTGTTTTATTGACTTTAAAAAAGCATTTGATTCTATTTGGCACCAAGGATTATTTTACAGACTTCTAGAAAGTGGTGTAGGGGGTAAAACATATGATCTCATTAAATCAATGTACACAGGAAACAGGTGTGGAATTAAAATCGGTAACAAACAAACAGATTCTCTCTCTCAGGAGCGCGGAGTGAGACAGGGCTGCTGTTTAAGCCCAACCCTATTCAACATTTATATTAATGAACTGGCCAAAATACTAGAGGAGTCCACAGCTCCCGGTCTCACTCTGCACGACTCAGAGATCAAATTCCTGCTCTATGCAGACGACCTGGTCCTGCTGTCCCCCACAGAGCAGGGTCTACAGCAGAACCTGGACCTGCTGGAGCAGTACTGCCAGACCTGGGCCCTGGCAGTAAACCCCAAAAAGACAAAGATCATGATATTTCAAAAAAGATCCAGATCTCAGGGAACAGAACACATATTTCTATTAGGCACACAGGAAATTAACCACGCCTCCAACTACAACTATTTAGGCATCACAATCAGTTCCTCTGGAAATTTCCACCCAGCAGTGAATCAGCTGAGAGAAAAAGCACGCAGGGCTTTCTACGCCATAAAACGTCAAATTTGTGCAGAAATTCCAATTAAAATTTGGCTAAAAATATTAGAGTCAGTAATAGAACCTATTGCCCTTTATGGCAGTGAAGTTTGGGGTCCGCTTACCAATCAACAATTTGACAAATGGGACAAACATCCAACTGAGAAAAACATTTTAAAGGTGCACAGAAACTCCACCAACAGCAACACCAACACCAACAGCAACACCAACAGCAACAGCAACACCAACAGCACCGCCTGCAGAGCAGAATTAGGCCGATATCCATTAATCATTAAGATACAAAAAAGGGCAATCAAATTCTGGAAGCATCTAAAAATGAGCGACCCAAACTCTCAGCATTATAAAGCTCTGCAGTACCAAGAGTTGAGCAAAGACAATAGTCCCCTCACTCAGCTGGTCCTGAGCTACAGTTCTACACTAACACACGCTAACACTCAACAAGCTCAGGACCAGAACATCAGTAAACTAATCAGAACAAACCAAATTACAGCTCACTGGAGAGACAAATACATCACCTACTGGGAAACTCAAACACAATTACAGAGTAAAATGCAATGTTATCTGACCCTAAAACGCTGTGGCAGAGTCCCTGAGCACAGTGACTGACCCGAAACTGAGGACCACCCTGACCAGGTACAGACTCAGTCAGCACAGCCTGGCTATAGAGACTGGCAGACACAAGAGATCCTGGGTTCCTCAGGAGAAGAGAACATGCCAGCAGTGCCAGCTCAACAGCACAGAGACAGAGCTGCACTTCCTGACAGAATGCCCCAAATACACCCAGCCCCACCAGCAATTCTCCACCCAAATACACCCAGCCCCTCCAGCAATTCTCCACCCAAATACACCCAGCCCCACCAGCAATTCTCCACCCAAATACACCCAGACCCGCCAGCAATTCTCCACCCAAATACACCCAGACCCTCCAGCAATTCTCCACCCAAATACACCCAGCCCCACCAGCAATTCTCCACCCAAATACACCCAGACCCGCCAGCAATTCTCCACCCAAATACACCCAGCCCCGCCAGCAATTCTCCACCCAAATACACCCAGCCCCGCCAGCAATTCTACACCCAAATACACCCAGCCCCGCCAGCAATTCTCCACCCAAATACACCCAGCCCCGCCAGCAATTCTCCACCCAAATACACCCAGCCCCACCAGCAATTCTCCACCCAAATACACCCAGCCCCACCAGCAATTCTCCACCCAAATACACCCAGCCCCACCAGCAATTCTACACCCAAATACACCCAGCCCCGCCAGCAATTCTCCACCCAAATACACCCAGCCCCGCCAGCAATTCTCCACCCAAATACACCCAGCCCTGCCAGCAATTCTACACCCAAATACACCCAGCCCCGCCAGCAATTCTCCACCCAAATACACCCAGACCCGCCAGCAATTCTCCACCCAAATACACCCAGCCCCACCAGCAATTCTACACCCAAATACACCCAGCCCCAGCAGCAATTCTCCACCCAAATACACCCAGCCCCGCCAGCAATTCTACACCCAAATACACCCAGCCCCGCCAGCAATTCTCCACCCAAATACACCCAGCCCCGCCAGCAATTCTACACCCAAATACACCCAGCCCCGCCAGCAATTCTCCACCCAAATCAGCCACAGATACCCCAAATACACCCAGCCCCGCCAGCAATTCTCCACCCAAATCAGCCACAGATACCCCAAATACACCCAGCCCCGCCAGCAATTCTCCACCCAAATACACCCAGCCCCACCAGCAATTCTCCACCCAAATACACCCAGCCCCGCCAGCAATTCTCCACCCAAATACACCCAGCCCCGCCAGCAATTCTACACCCAAATACACCCAGCCCCGCCAGCAATTCTCCACCCAAATCAGCCACAGATACCCCAAATACACCCAGCCCCGCCAGCAATTCTACACCCAAATACACCCAGCCCCACCAGCAATTCTCCACCCAAATACACCCAGCCCCGCCAGCAATTCTCCACCCAAATACACCCAGCCCCGCCAGCAATTCTACACCCAAATACACCCAGCCCCGCCAGCAATTCTACACCCAAATCAGCCACAGATACCCCAAATACACCCAGCCCCGCCAGCAATTCTACACCCAAATACACCCAGCCACGCCAGCAATTCTACACCCAAATCAGCCACAGATACCCCAAATACACCCAGCCCCGCCAGCAATTCTCCACCCAAATCAGCCACAGATACCCCAAATACACCCTGCCCCGCCAGTAATTCTCCACCCAAATCAGCCACAGATACCCCAAATACACCCAGCCCCGCCAGCAATTCTACACCCAAATACACCCAGCCCCGCCAGCAATTCTCCACCCAAATCAGCCACAGATACCCCAAATACACCCAGCCCCGCCAGCAATTCTACACCCAAATACACCCAGCCCCACCAGCAATTCTCCACCCAAATACACCCAGCCCCGCCAGCAATTCTACACCCAAATACACCCAGCCCCGCCAGCAATTCTACACCCAAATCAGCCACAGATACCCCAAATACACCCAGCCCCGCCAGCAATTCTACACCCAAATACACCCAGCCCGCCAGCAATTCTACACCCAAATACACCCAGCCCAGTCAGCAATTCTACACCCAAATACACCCAGCCCAGTCAGCAATTCTACACCCAAATACACCCAGCCCCACCAGCAATTCTACACCCAAATACACCCAGCCCCGCCAGCAATTCTACACCCAAATCAGCCACAGATACCCCAAATACACCCAGCCCCGCCAGCAATTATCCACCCAAATCAGCCACAGATACCCCAAATACACCCAGACCCACCAGCAATTATCCACCCAAATCAGCCACAGATACCCCAAATACACCCAGACCCACCAGCAATTCTCCACCCAAATACACCCAGCCCCGCCAGCAATTCTCCACCCAAATACACCCAGCCCCGCCAGCAATTCTACACCCAAATACACCCAGCCCCGCCAGCAATTCTACACCCAAATCAGCCACAGATACCCCAAATACACCCAGCCCCGCCAGCAATTCTACACCCAAATACACCCAGCCCGCCAGCAATTCTACACCCAAATACACCCAGCCCAGTCAGCAATTCTACACCCAAATACACCCAGCCCAGTCAGCAATTCTACACCCAAATACACCCAGCCCCGCCAGCAATTCTACACCCAAATACACCCAGCCCCGCCAGCAATTCTACACCCAAATCAGCCACAGATACCCCAAATACACCCAGCCCCGCCAGCAATTATCCACCCAAATCAGCCACAGATACCCCAAATACACCCAGACCCGCCGGCAATTCTCCACCCAAATCAGCCACAAATACCCCAAATTCCTCAGCCTCTCCGACCCAGAGAAACTGCCCTATCTGCTAGGAGAGCATAGAGAGTGCTGCTCACTCGCAGCTCAGTACACCCTCGCCTGCCACCGTCAGAGAGACAGTGAGTGACCAGATCAGCTTCTACACACTGAAACTGTTCAGTCATGTTTCATCTGTTCACATTTCACAACTTTCCTGTAACCTGTAGCTTTGGCAATACAAATGTAGCTCTATCTGTCATCCCAATAAAGCCCCCTGAATTGAAATTGAATTGAGAGAGAGAGAGAGACAAAGAGAGAGAGAGAGAGACAAAGAGAGAGAGAGAGAGAGAGAGAGAGAAAGAGAGAGAGAGGGAGAAAGAGAGAGAGAGGGAGAGAGACAAAGAGAGAGAGAGGGAGAGAGACAAAGAGAGAGAGAGGGAGAGAAAGAGAGGGAAAGAGAGAGAAAGAAAGAAAGAGAGAGAGAGGGAGAATAGAAACAGGAATAATAATAATACAGAAATGAAGAATTCTGTGAGATTCTGACCCTCTCTGATCTCTGGACAGTGAATGGAGGAGAATGGAAGCAGGCGTCAGTCCTGCAGTTTATAATCGCCTCTGTCTTCACAGGTTAGCAGTTCCAGCAGCGCTGCAGTTTTCACACTCTGCTGCCGCCGCCTCTCTGCTCACTTCTGTAGTTGGTGGTTCTGGGCAGCTGATTCAGAACCACCTGATCTGTAAGAGCAGCACTGCAACAGAACTCACTCTGCTCAGTAATCAGGATACCGTGAATACTCTGAATCTGTCTCTCACACACACACGCACACACACACGCACACACACTGCTTTCTTGTGCAGAACTGGTCTAACGCTGCTATTTAGAGATGCTGATAAAATCATTCAGTGAACTGATCTCATCTCCACTATTCTCACACCCCCCAACACAGTGCTGTAAACACTCTCCCACAGCTGCATAACAGGTTCTCAGTGTGAAAAGTGTTCAGAGCAGAACCTTAGATTAGCGTGTCTTCCCCTCAGAACCTGACCTGTACAGTCACACCTTCCGACACTCATTTATTCATTTTAAGAAGAGGATCAGAAAGAGACACTATTTGACCAAATGTATTGGGACACTTGCTCACTCACTGTTTCTTCTGAAATCAAGGGTATTAAAAGAGTTGATCCTGCTTCTGTTGGAGTAACTGTCTCTACTGTCCAGAGAAGAAGACTATCTACTAGATTCTGGAGGAGCACTGCTGTGAGGATTTGATTGCATTTGTTAGTGAGGTCAAGATGTTAGATGATCATTACCCCACCTCATCATCTCCAACTCCCCAACTCATCCCAAAAGTACTGGATGGAGCTCCTCCACCATCATTCCAGAGAACACAGCTCTTCCACTGCTCCACAGCTCCTCAATGCTGGGGGGCTTTATACCCCTCTAGCCCACGCCTGGCATTAGGCAGCATGGAGCCAAAAGGGTCATGATGTTGATCTGCTCCAGAGTCCTATTCTATTGGCAGTACTTCTTCTCTACAGGGACTAGACAAGCTGTGTGTGCATTTGCACATCTGTGTCAGCAATGGGTGCAGCTTACAGTAGCTGAATGCATTCATTAGAAGGGGTGTCCACAAACTTTTGGACATAAAGTACACGCATTGTGAACTGGTTCTACCAGCTGTGTGAAGCTCAGTAAACACCGGACTCAGAGACAGTGTGAGGAGGTGGTTCTGTTTATTAAAGATATGATTCGCTACAGTACCGTCTACATAGAGAACACTGCAACAGTGTGTGTGTGTGTGTGTGTTGCTACAGTCCAGATTCTGAAACTTGAATAATAAACAGCTACAAGAGGAAGAACAGTGAACAATACTAAGGTGCTGATATCTACACATGCTTTACTGTTTTAGGAACAAACTACACCCCCCCCAACACACACACACACACACACACACACACACACACACTGCTACTGGGTGATCTGCTGGAAGAGCATCTATTTGTGAACATCAGGAATTATTGCAGGTAAATCAGGAAGCAGGAGAGAATAAATTAAAAGCTTCTCACACACTCCCACATGCTCTCACACACTCTCACATGCTCTCACACACTCTCACACACTCACACGCTCTAACACTCTCACACATGCTCTCACACACTCTCACATGCTCTCACACACTCTCACACACTCACACGCTCTAACACTCTCACACATGCTCTCACACACTCTCACATGCTCTCACACGCTCTCACATGCTCTCACACACTCTCACACACTCACACGCTCTCACACGCTCTCACACGCTCTCACACACTCCCACATGCTCTCACACACTCTCACACACTCACACGCTCTAACACTCTCACACATGCTCTCACACACTCTCACACGCTCTCACACGCTCTCACATGCTCTCACACACTCTCACACACTCACACGCTCTCACACGCTCTCACACGCTCTCACACACTCCCACATGCTCTCACACACTCTCACACACTCTCACATGCTCTCACACACTCTCACACACTCACACGCTCTAACACTCTCACACATGCTCTCACACGCTCTCACATGCTCTCACACGCTCTCACATGCTCTAACACTCTCACACACTCTCACACGCTCTCACACGCTCTCACACACTCCCACATGCTCTCACACACTCTCACACACTCTCACATGCTCTCACACACTCTCACACACTCACACATGCTCTCACACACTCTCACACACTCACACGCTCTAACACTCTCACACATGCTCTCACACGCTCTCACACGCTCTCACATGCTCTCACACACTGACATGCTCTAACGCTCTCACACACTCTCACACGCTCTCACACGCTCTCACACACTCACATGCTCTAACACTCTCACACGCTCTCACATGCTCTAACACTCTCACACGCTCTCACACACTCTCACACGCTCTCACACACTCTCACATGCTCTCACACACTCTCACACGCTCTCACACGCTCTCACATGCTCTAACACTCTCACACACTCTCACACGCTCTCACACACTCTCACACGCTCTCACACACTCTCACATGCTCTCACACACTCTCACACGCTCTCACACGCTCTCACATGCTCTCACACACTCTCACACACTCACACGCTCTCACACGCTCTCACACGCTCTCACACACTCCCACATGCTCTCACACACTCTCACACACTCTCACATGCTCTCACACACTCTCACACACTCACACGCTCTAACACTCTCACACATGCTCTCACACGCTCTCACACGCTCTCACATGCTCTCACACGCTCTCACATGCTCTAACACTCTCACACGCTCTCACACGCTCTCACACACTCTCACACGCTCTCACACGCTCTCACACGCTCTCACACACTCTCACACGCTCTCACAAGCTCTCACACACTGACATGCTCTAACGCTCTCACACACTCTCACACGCTCTCACACGCTCTCACACACTCACATGCTCTAACACTCTCACACGCTCTCACATGCTCTAACACTCTCACACGCTCTCACACACTCTCACACGCTCTCACACACTCTCACATGCTCTCACACACTCTCACACGCTCTCACACGCTCTCACATGCTCTAACACTCTCACACGCTCTCACAAACTCTCACACTCTCACATGCTCTAACGCTCTCACACACTCTCACATGCTCTCACACGCTCTCACATGCTCTAACACTCTCACACGCTCTCACATGCTCTAACACTCTCACACCCTCTCACACTCTCATACGCTCTCACACGCTCTCAAACACTCTCACATGCTCTAACACTCTCACACGCTCACACTCTCCCATGCTCTAACACTCTCACACCCTCTCACACACTCTCACACACTCACACGCTCTAACACTCTCACATGCTCTCACACGCTCTCACATGCTCACACGCTCTCACACGCTCTCACATGCTCTCACACACTCTCACACGCTCTAATACTCTCACACGCTCTCACATGCTCACACGCTCTCACACGCTCTCACACACTCTCACATGCTCTCACACGCTCTCACACGCTCTCACATGCTCTAACACTCTCACACGCTCTCACACACTCTCACACACTCTCACACACTCTCACATGCTCTCACACGCTCTCACACACTCTCACACACTCTCACACGCTCTCACATGCTCTCACACACTCTCACACGCTCTCACACACTCTCACATGCTCTCACACGCTCTCACACGCTCTCACACACTCTCACATGCTCTAACACTCTCACACGCTCTCACACACTCTCACACACTCTCACATGCTCTAACACTCTCACACCCTCTCACACACTCTCACACGCTCTCACACACTCTCATACGCTCTCACACGCTCTCACACACTCTCATACGCTCTCACACACTCTCACATGCTCTCACACACTCTCACACGCTCTCACACGCTCTCACACGCTCTCACATGCTCTAACACACTCTCACACGCTCCCACACGCTTTCACACGCTTTCACACGCTCTCACACGCTCTCACACACTCTCACGTGCTCTTACACTCTCACACACTCTCACACGCTCTCACACACTCTCATACGCTCTCACACGCTCTCACACACTCTCACATGCTCTTACACTCTCACACACTCTCACACGCTCTCACACACTCTCCCATGCTCTAACACTCTCACACCCTCTCACACACTCTCACATGCTCTCACACACTCTCACACACTCTCACATGCTCTCACACACTCTCATACGCTCTCACACACTCTCACACGCTTTCACACGCTCCCACACGCTTTCACACGCTTTCACACGCTTTCACACGCTCTCACACACTCTCACACACTCTCGCAGATCAGAGTCTCCACCACAAACGTGTTCTCTAAGTGCAGAATGGAACGACAGTTCTGCACCTCACGTCTGAAAATACCTGTGAGAGAAAGAGTGAGAATATAATCAGACCAAGCAGATCAGACCTGTACCTGTACACTCACTGTACCTCTACCTGTACCTGTACACTCACTGTACATCTACCTGTACCTGTACACTCACTGTACCTCTACCTGTACCTATACACTCACTGTACATCTACCTGTACACTCACTGTACCCCTACCTGTACCTGTACACTCACTGTACCCCTACCTGTACCTATACACTCACTGTACCTCTACCTGTACCTGTACACTCACTGTACATCTACCTGTACTTATACACTCACTGTACATCTACCTGTACCTATACACTCACTGTACCCCTACCTGTACCTGTACACTCACTGTACATCTACCTGTACCTGTACACTCACTGTACCCCTACCTGTACCTGTACACTCACTGTACCTCTACCTGTACCTATACACTCACTGTACATCTACCTGTACCTATACACTCACTGTACCTCTACCTGTACCTGTACACTCACTGTACCTCTACCTGTACCTATACACTCACTGTACATCTACCTGTACACTCACTGTACCCCTACCTGTACCTGTACACTCACTGTACCTCTACCTGTACCTGTACACTCACTGTACATCTACCTGTACTTATACACTCACTGTACCTCTACCTGTACCTGTACACTCACTGTACCTCTACCTGTACCTATACACTCACTGTACATCTACCTGTACACTCACTGTACCCCTACCTGTACCTATACACTCACTGTACCTCTACCTGTACCTGTACACTCACTGTACATCTACCTGTACTTATACACTCACTGTACCTCTACCTGTACCTGTACACTCACTGTACATCTACCTGTACCTATACACTCACTGTACATCTACCTGTACCTGTACACTCACTGTACATCTACCTGTACCTATACACTCACTGTACCCCTACCTGTACACTCACTGTACATCTACCTGTACCTGTACACTCACTGTACCTCTACCTGTACCTGTACACTCACTGTACATCTACCTCTACCTGTACACTCACTGTACCTCTACCTGTACACTCACTGTACATCTACCTGTACCTGTACACTCACTGTACCTCTACCTGTACCTGTACACTCACTGTACATCTACCTGTACCTATACACTCACTGTACATCTACCTGTACACTCACTGTACATCTACCTGTACCTATACACTCACTGTACCTCTACCTGTACACTCACTGTACCTCTACCTGTACCTGTACACTCACTGTACATCTACCTGTACCTATACACTCACTGTACCTCTACCTGTACACTCACTGTACCTCTACCTGTACCTGTACACTCACTGTACATCTACCTGTACCTGTACACTCACTGTACATCTACCTGTACACTCACTGTACATCTACCTGTACCTGTACACTCACTGTACCTCTACCTGTACCTGTACACTCACTGTACCTCTACCTGTACCTGTACACTCACTGTACATCTACCTGTACACTCACTGTACATCTACCTGTACCTGTACACTCACTGTACCTCTACCTGTACCTGTACACTCACTGTACATCTACCTGTACACTCACTGTACATCTACCTGTACCTGTACACTCACTGTACCTCTACCTGTACCTGTACACTCACTGTACCTCTACCTGTACCTATACACTCACTGTACATCTACCTGTACACTCACTGTACCCCTACCTGTACCTGTACACTCACTGTACCCCTACCTGTACCTGTACACTCACTGTACATCTACCTGTACCTGTACACTCACTGTACATCTACCTGTACTTATACACTCACTGTACATCTACCTGTACCTATACACTCACTGTACCCCTACCTGTACCTGTACACTCACTGTACATCTACCTGTACCTGTACACTCACTGTACATCTACCTCTACCTGTACACTCACTGTACCTCTACCTGTACACTCACTGTACCTCTACCTGTACCTGTACACTCACTGTACATCTACCTGTACCTATACACTCACTGTACATCTACCTGTACACTCACTGTACATCTACCTGTACCTATACACTCACTGTACCTCTACCTGTACACTCACTGTACCTCTACCTGTACCTATACACTCACTGTACATCTACCTGTACCTGTACACTCACTGTACATCTACCTGTACTTATACACTCACTGTACATCTACCTGTACCTATACACTCACTGTACCCCTACCTGTACCTGTACACTCACTGTACATCTACCTCTACCTGTACACTCACTGTACCTCTACCTGTACACTCACTGTACATCTACCTGTACCTGTACACTCACTGTACCTCTACCTGTACCTGTACACTCACTGTACATCTACCTGTACCTATACACTCACTGTACATCTACCTGTACACTCACTGTACATCTACCTGTACCTATACACTCACTGTACCTCTACCTGTACACTCACTGTACCTCTACCTGTACCTGTACACTCACTGTACATCTACCTGTACCTGTACACTCACTGTACATCTACCTGTACACTCACTGTACATCTACCTGTACCTGTACACTCACTGTACCTCTACCTGTACCTATACACTCACTGTACCTCTACCTATACACTCACTGTACCTCTACCTGTACCTGTACACTCACTGTACCTCTACCTGTACCTATACACTCACTGTACCTCTACCTGTACCTGTACCTCTACCTGTACACTCACTGTACCTCTACCTGTACACTCACTGTACCTCTACCTGTACCTGTACCTCTACCTGTACACTCACTGTACCTCTACCTGTACCTGTACACTCACTGTACCTCTACCTGAACCTGTACCTCTACCTGTACACTCACTGTACCTCTACCTGTACCTGTACCTCTACCTGTACACTCACTGTACCTCTACCTGTACCTGTACACTCACTGTACCTCTACCTGAACCTGTACCTCTACCTGTACACTCACTGTACCTGTACCTCTACCTGTACCTGTAGCTGTACCTCTACCTGTACACTCACTGTACCTGTACCTGTACCTCTACCTGTACCTGTACCTCTACCTGTACCTGTACCTCTACCTCTACCTGTACACTCACTGTACCTCTACCTGTACCTGTAGCTGTACCTCTACCTGTACACTCACTGTACCTCTACCTGTACCTGTAGCTGTACCTCTACCTGTACACTCACTGTACCTCTACCTGTACCTGTAGCTGTACCTCTACCTGTACACTCACTGTACCTCTACCTCTACCTGTACCTGTACCTCTACCTGTAGAGCAGATGTAAGAGCAGGTGTAAGGGTAGGTGTGAGAGCAGGTGTAAGGGTAGGTGTAAGGGTAGGTGTGAGAGCAGGTATAAGGGTAGGTGTGAGAGCAGGTGTAAGGGTAGGTGTAAGGGTAGGTGTGAGAGCAGATGTAAGAGCAGGTGTAAGGGTAGGTGTGAGAGCAGGTGTAAGGGTAGGTGTAAGGGTAGGTGTGAGAGCAGGTATAAGGGTAGGTGTGAGAGCAGGTATAAGGGTAGGTGTGAGAGCAGGTGTAAGGGTAGGTGTGAGAGCAGGTGTAAGGGCAGGTGTAAGGGTAGGTGTGAGAGCAGGTGTAAGGGTAGGTGTAAGGGCAGGTGTAAGGGTAGGTGTGAGAGCAGGTGTAAGGGCAGGTGTAAGGGTAGGTGTGAGAGCAGGTGTAAGGGTAGGTGTGAGAGCAGGTGTAAGAGCAGGTGTAAGAGCAGGTGTAAGGGTAGGTGTGAGAGCAGGTGTAAGAGCAGCTGTAAGAGCAGGTGTAAGGGTAGGTGTGAGAGCAGGTGTAAGGGTAGGTGTAAGGGTAGGTGTGAAAGCAGGTGTAAGGGCAGGTGTAAGGGTAGGTGTGAGAGCAGGTGTAAGAGCAGGTGTGAGAGCAGGTGTAAGGGTAGGTGTGAGAGCAGGTGTAAGAGCAGGTGTAAGGGTAGGTGTAAGGGTAGGTGTGAGAGCAGGTGTAAGAGCAGGTGTAAGGGTAGGTGTGAGAGCAGGTGTAAGGGTAGGTGTGAGAGCAGGTGTAAGAGCAGGTGTGAGAGCAGCTGTAAGAGCAGGTGTAAGGGTAGGTGTGAGCAGGTGTAAGAGCAGGTGTAAGAGCAGGTGTAAGAGCAGGTGTAAGGGTAGGTGTGAGAGCAGGTGTAAGAGCAGGTGTAAGGGTAGGTGTGAGAGCAGGTGTAAGAGCAGGTGTAAGGGTAGGTGTGAGAGCAGGTGTAAGAGCAGGTGTAAGAGCAGGTGTAAGAGCAGGTGTAAGGGTAGGTGTGAGAGCAGGTGTAAGAGCAGGTGTAAGAGCAGGTGTAAGGGTAGGTGTGAGAGCAGGTGTAAGAGCAGGTGTAAGGGTAGGTGTGAGAGCAGGTGTAAGAGCAGGTGTAAGGGTAGGTGTGAGAGCAGGTGTAAGGGTAGGTGTGAGAGCAGGTGTAAGAGCAGGTGTAAGGGTAGGTGTGAGAGCAGGTGTAAGAGCAGGTGTAAGGGTGACTCACGGCGGCGGGTGATTCTGCGTTTGAGGTGGAACGTCTCCTTCTTTTCACAAAGTCTGTGGATAAACACTCCGAGCTCCTGGGTGTCGGACACCAAACCGGTCACCACCATCTCCTCCTGAACCACGAACGTCTGAGGGAGATAGATCCCCTTCTACAGAGAAAAAGAGAGAGAGAGGGAGAGAGGGAGAGAGAGAGAGAGACTTACAATATTAGAAGCCTGCGCTTTTCCACACACACACACACACACACACACACACACACACACACACAAATACATACATGTCTGGTTCTCATTTTGACGTTAATAAGAAGTTCCCACAGGTTCCGTGGGGGCATCACGATGGTGGAGTTCAGTTCAGTGATGTAGCACTTATCCAGCTCAACATCATGATAAGCCGTCAGCCCCTAAACACACACACACACACACACACACACACATCTTCTGATGAGTCGAGCTGTGAAAGATGTGTATATGTATTACTGTGTGTGTGTGTGTGTGTGAACCTTGTTGAAGTCGTGGATGATGTTAGCTGGCTCGGTGCTGCTGAACTTGGGGATGCTGAGATGCTCGTAGTTCTCCTGAAGGAATATTCCAACGTTCTCCTCCAGCTCCTCGGCTCTCCGCAGGGGGGCGCTCAAAGCGTTCTCATATAGAACATGGCAGTGGAAGCGACTCTGATCTGGAGCCTACAGCAATATCATACACTTCATCATCACCTCCACCATCACCTTCATCACCACCATCATCATCAAATGCAGAAGAACTGTCAGGTGAGTGTAGCTGTGTGGTCAGGTGAGTGTAACTGTGTGGTCAGGTGAGTGTATCTATGTGGTCAGGTGAGTGTAGCTGTGTGGTCAGGTGAATGTAACTGTGTGGTCAGGAGGGAGTAGCTGTGTGGTCAGGTGACAGTAGCTGTGCGGTCAGGTGAGTGTACCTGTGGAATGATGTAGTAGCGGTAGATGTAGACAGAGGCATAGACAAGGCTGCAGGTGAACACTATCAGAGCAGTGGTCAAGCAGCAGAGTCCACTCAGAGAGGAACGGGTCTGTCCTGGCCAAACCGGCTCACCCTGCACCTGTTTTAAGGGACAGGGATCATAAGCAGCCAATCTGAAACGGAACCCTGCAAAAGAAAAGTGCTGCAGCAGTGAGGGAGCAGTGAGGCAGTGAGGGAGCAGTGAGGAAGCTGTGAGGGAGCAGTGAGGCAGTGAGGGAGCTGTGAGGCAGTGAGGGAGCAGTGAGGCAGCTGTGAGGCAGTAAGGAAGCTGTGAGGG